>NW_028273799.1:0-38406 GCF_024610735.1 Ursus americanus | reverse complement strand
GATTTGTCTTTCTCTGAATGCCTGATTTTAGTTAGGATAATACTCTCTAGCTCCATTCATGTGGCTGCAAATGGAAGGTTTCATTCTTTTTCAAGCCGAGTAATACTCCATTGTGTGTGTGTATGTGTGTGTGTGTGTGTGCACGTGCGTGTGTGTGAATACACATCTATCATCTCATTTGTCAATTTTTCTACAGACACTTGGGTTGCTTCCATATTGTGATATTCTAAATAATGGTGCAAGGAACATAGGGGTGCACGTATCCTTTTACGTTACTGTTTTCCTATTCTTTGGGTAAATACAAGTAGTGTGATTGTTGGATCGTAGGGTAGTTTTATATTTAATTTTTTCAATAACCTTCATACTGTTTTCCACGGTGGCCACCACAATTTGCATTCCCACCCACAGTTCACGAGGATTCCCCTTTATCCACATCCTCTCAACACCTGTTCTTTGTTGTGCTTTTGATGTTAGCCATTCTGACAGGTTTGAGGGATTACCTCATTGTCCTTTGGATTCACATTTTCCTGATGATGGGTGATGGTGAACATCTTTTCACGGGACTGTTGGCCATTTGTATTTCTTCTTTGGAGAAATGTCTGTCCATGTCTTCTGCCTATTTTTTAACTGGATTATTTGTTTCTTGGGGGTCGAGTAGTATCAGTTGTATATGTTTTGGACACTATCCCTTTATTGCATATGATCTTTGCAAATATCATCTCCCTTTGAGTAAGTTGTCTTACTATTTTTACGTTTTCATTGTTCTTCTGCCATGTGGAAACTTTATTTTGCTGTATTCCCAATAGTTTATTTTTGCTTTCATTTCCTTTGCCTCAAGACACAGTCTAGAAAAACGTTAATATGGTCCATGTCAAGAAGTTACTGTCTTCCCTACTGTAGGATTTTTATGGATTCAGGTCTCATATTGAGGTCTTGAAACTGTTTTGTGTTTGTCTGTATTGTGTAAGAAAGCAGTCTAATTTCATTCTTTTGTGCGTAGCTGTCTAGTTTTCCCAACAAAATTTGTTGTAGAGACTGTCCTTTTCCCTTTTGATATCGTTGCTTGCTTTGTGGAAGATTCATGGACCACATAATTATGGGTTTCTGTTTGAACTTGTATCCTGTTCCTTTGGTCGCTGTGTCTATTTTTGTGCCATACTCTCTTGTTAGGATGCCTGCAGCTTTGTAGTATAACCTGAAATCTGAAATTGTGAGTCCTCCAGCTTTGTTTTTCTTTTCCACATTGCACTGGCTGTTCGGAATCTTTAGTGGTTCCATACAAATGTTTAGGATTGTTTATTCAAGGTCTTTTGTTCTTTAATTTAAATTCAATTAGCCAACTTACAGTACATCATTAGTTTCAGATGTAGTCTTCAATCAATTTTCAGTTGTGTGTAATACCCAGTGCTCATTGTATCGTGTGACCTCCTTAATGCTACTCACCCAGTTACCCCCCCAAACTTCTCCTCCAGCAATCATCAGTTTCTTGTGATAGTTAAGTGTCCATCATGGGTTTTCTCCCTCTCTGATGACTTCCCATTCTATTTTCCCTTCCTTCCCCTATGGTCACCTTCCTTGTTTCTGATATTCCACATAGGAGTGAAAGCATATGATCATTGTCTTTCTTTCATTGACTTATTCCACTCATCATAATACCCTCCAGCTCCACCCAGGTAGGTGTGATGGTAAGTATTCATCCTTTCTGATGGCTGAGTAATATTCCACTATAGATATGATCCATATCTTCTTTATCCATTCATCTATCCATGGTCATCTGCACTCCTTCTGCAGCTTGTCTATTATGGATATTGCTGCTATGAACACTGTGGTGCATGTGTCCCATCTTCACTACCTCTGTATCTTTGGGGTAAATACCCAGTAGTGCAATTGCTGGGACATAGGGTAGCTTTATTATAACTTCTTGAAGAAACTCTGTACCATTTTCAAGAGTGGCTGTACTGGACTGCATTTGTACAGGGGTGTAAGAGTGTTCCCATTTCTCCACATCCTCTCCAACATATATAGTTTCATGTCTTCTTATTTTTAGATATTCGGCCTCGTGTGATATGGCATCTATAGGGGTTTAGATTTGCATTTCCCTGAAGCCAAGTGATATGAAGCATTTATGCATGTATCTTTTGGTCACCAGTACGTCGTCATCAGTGAAGTGACTTCCCATTTTAATCCATCTCAAGACCTAAAGCTGGGTAAGTCTCTGAAGCTGGATGGTGCCATCGGTTGGAAGTGTGGAGAATTTCAAAAGATCTCCTTGGAGAGCAAGTTTAAAGGTCAGTTTGAAGCTACTAATTGGATCCGGGGAGATCTCTGAAAGTGGGGGTTGCCTGCGATGGGCTGAGGAGGGCCCTCCGATTTTCCTATGAATCCTTGCTGCAGCCCCAAATGACAGTTTCCTGCTGTGGGGCAGGCTGAGTCCTCTAGTCGTGCAGAGGTGAGCCCAATGCCTGGTGCCTTGGAGGCAGGCAAACAGGGAGGGACCCTCAGCAGAAGACCCAGGGTTAGGTTAGGCCTCAAGAGACAGCAGGTCCAAACTGCCCAGTGCTCAGAGAACTCCCAGGCCGACTGAGATGAGGGCACAAGCGTGGGTGAGTGTGAGCCTTGGGGTTTCATCCGGAATGGCCCACAAATGTCGGGGTTCACCAGAAGGGGCTCTCAGGGGTGCCCCAATTCTCTTGCACTGAATGCTCTGTTGTGCCCCAAAACGGTACAGTTTCCTGTGGGCTGCAGGCTGAGTCCTACAGTGGGGCTTGTGTGTCCCCAATCCCCCGGAGTAGGGTGCCAGGACCCTGGGGAGGGGCCCCTCTGTGGCTAACCTAGTGTAAGGTTTAGGGTCCAGGAGCCCGGCAAGGACAATCTGCAGGCTGTGCAGCGAGCTCTGTGGAGGGCTGAGAGGAGGCCATGGGGGATGGTGAACATAGGCCTCAGGGTTGGGGCACGGGGGGCTGCCAAAAGTGGGGATAGGCCCTGGGGGCCTCCCCATGTTCTCATGCCCTGTAGGCTCCGTAGAGCCCCAAGGGGCACTGTTTCCTTTCCGGTGGCAAGCTGAGTCCTGCGGTGTGGTACAGGTACCCCAATTCCCTGGGGCTGTGGTGTAAGGCCCCTGGGAGTCCCCCACACCCGCGGCCGACCTAGGGCTAGGGTTAGGCCCCAGGAGCCCCGCAGGCCCGATCTGCTGGCTGTATGGCGAGCTACATGGGCTGAGGTGAGGGTGCAGGGAGGGTGAGCGTGGGCTTCAGGGTTGGGTTGCGGGAGGCCGCCAACGTTCGCTGGTGGCTCAGGAGGGCCCTCCTGGTTCTCCCACCCTGAACGCTCTATGGCCTCCCAAGGCGCACGGTTTCCTGCGGGGTGGCAGACTGAGTCCTGCTGTGGGGCTCAGGTGTCCCGAATCCCCGCGGCTCTGGCTCCAGGCTCCTGGGGAGGGGCCCCTCCACAGATGAACTAGGGTTAGGGTTGGGGCCCAGGAACCCCGCAGGCCAGATCTGCCCGCTATGTGGCGAGCACTGCCGCGGGCTGAGGTGAGGGTGTGGGGTGGGGTGAGCATGGGCTTCAAGCTTGGGTTTAGGGATCACTGAAGTTCGCAGGGGACTCTGGGGGCCCTCCTGGTTCTCCCGCCCTGAATGCTCTACAGCCTCCCAAGGGGCACGGTTTCCTGTGGGCTGGCAGGCTTTATCCTGCAGTGGGGCTCAGGTGTCCCCAGTACCTGGGGCTGTGGCACCGGGACCCAGGGGAGGGGCCCTACCCAGCCAAACTAGGGTCAGGTCTAGGCCCCAGGAACCCGGCAGGCCTGATCTGCCGGCTCTGCGACGCGCTCAGTGGCAAGCTGAAGGGAAGGCGTGGGGCGGGATGAGCGTGGGCCTCAGGGTTGGGGTGTAGGGGGCCGCCGAGGATCGCTGGGGTCTCAGAGGGGCCCTACCAGTTCTCCTGAACGGGATGCTCTGCGGCGCCCCAAGGGGCATGGTTTCCTGAGGGGTGGCAGGCTGAGTCCCGTGGTGTGTTCCAGGGGTACCCAATCCCCGGGGTTAGGGTACGGATTAGGGTACGGGTTAAGGTTAGAGTATGGATTATGGTTAGGGTATGGGAGAGGGTAGGGTTTAGGGTTAGGGTAAGGAGAGGGTATGGGTTAGGTTTGGGTTTAGGGGTTACAAGTTAGACGTTATGGGTTAGGGTACAGATTAGGGTTCAGGGTACGGGTTAGGGTTTAGGGTTTGGGTTTAGGGTTAGGGTTAGGGTTGGAGTAGGGGTTAGGTTTAGGGTACGGATTAGGGTTAGGGTACTGGTTAGGGTACGCATTAGGGTACGGTTATGGTTAGTGTTGGCATTCAGATTAGGGTACGGTTTAGGGTACGGGTTAGGGTACGGGTTAGGGTTAGGGTACAGTTTAGGGTTATGGTACAGGCCAGGTTATGGTTTAGGGTTAGGGTTAGGGTACGGGTTAGGGAATGGGTTAGGGATAGGGATAGGGTACAGTTTAGGGTTAGGGTATGGGTGTGGGTACGGGTTAGGGTACAGGTTAGGGTTAGGTATGGGTTAGGGTATGGGTTAGGGTCCGGGTTAGGGATAGGGTACAGGTTAGGGTATGGGTTAAGGTTAAGGTAAGGGTACTGGTTAGGGTTAGGGTACGGGTTACGGTTTAGGGTTTAGGTTTACGGTTAGGGTATGGGTTAGGTTTAGGGTACGGGTACGGTTAGGGTACGGGTATGGTACGAGTTAGGGTATGGGTTATGGTCAGGGTTCAGGGTTAAGGTTAGGGTATGGGTTAGGGTACTTGTTAGGGTTAAGGTTAAGTTTAGGGTACAGTTTAAGTTATGGGTTAGGGTACAGTTTAGGGTTAGGGTTAGGGTACAGGTTTGGGTACGCGTTAGAGTACGTGTTAGGGTTAGGGTACAGGTTAGGGTTCGGGTTAGGGTATGGGTTAAAGTTAGGGTTAGAGTATGGGTTAGGGTAAGGGTTAGGGTTACGTTACTGGTTAGGGGTAGGGTTAGCTGAAGGGGTAGGGTTAGGGTTATGATAGGGGTCGGGGTATGGTTAGGGTTTAGGGTTAGGGTTTGGGGTTTGGCTTAGTGGTTAAGGTAAGGGTTTAGTGTTTAGGGTTTCGGGTTTAGGGTTAGGGGTTAGGATTTAGGGTTTAGTGTTAATGTAGGGTTTAGGGTTTAAGGATTAGGGTTTAGGGTTAGGTTTAGGTTAGGGTCAGGGTTAGGGTAAGGGTTAGGGGTTAGTGTTAGGGTTAGGGTGAGGGTTAGGGGTTAAGGTTTAGGGTTTAAGGTTAGGGGTTAGGGTTTAGGGTTAGACCCCAGTAGGCCAGCAGGACCGATGCAACGGCTGTGCGGCGATCGGAGGAGTGGGCCAATGTGAAGGCGCTGGTGAGCGGCAGCATGGGCCCAACCATTTTGGTGCAGGAGGGCCTTCGAAAGTCGCCGGGGCCTCGGAGTGCCTTGCCCGTTCTCCCGCTCTGAATGACTAGCGGGGCCCCTAGCGGCTCGGGTGGCTGAAGGGCAACAGGGTGAGTCCGGCACATGGGCTTGTGGTCCCCATCCTCGGCGTTGCGGAGCCACGCCACTCAGGAAGTGCCTCTCGGGGGCTGACCTACACTTAGGGTTAGTCCCCAGGAGGCCGGCAGGCCCGATACACCACATGTGCGGTGATTGGAGCGGTGGGCTGAGGTGAGGGTGCTGGTGAACATGAGCCTGGACCGAAGCGTTTTGGTTCCGGGCACCTTCGAAGGTTGGAGGGAGTTCGGAGGGCCCTGCCAGTTCTCCAACACTGAATGAATGGTGGTGCCCCTAGCGGCACGTTTAGGAAGGGACCCTCAGGGGCCGTCCTAGGGTGTAGGGTTAGCGCCCAGTAGGCCGGCAGGCCAGATCTGCCAGCTGTGCGAAGGGCAGAGGTGTGGGCCGAGTTGAGGGCGATGGCGAGCGGGAGCATGGGCACCAGGGTTTTGGCGCCCTGGGCCTTGCAATGTTGCCATGGCTCGGAGGGCCCTGCCCTTTCTCCTGCCCTGAATAACCAGCGGCGCCCCTAGTGGCTCCGTTGGCGGTGGGGCAGCAGGGTGAGTCCTGCACTGTGGCTTGGGGATCCCCAATCCCCGGCGTTGCGGGGGCAGGCCCCTTGGGAGGAGCTCCTCGTGGGCTGACCTAGGGTTAGAGTTAGCCCCCAGGAGGCTGGCAGGCCCAATCCTCTGGCTGGGCGGCGAGAGGTGGGCGGGCAGAGGTAAAGGCGCTGCCGAGCGGGAGCGTGGGCCCCTGCATTTTGGCGTGGGAGGCTTCAAATGTCGCTGGTTTCTCCAGGGCCCTGTCGTTCTCCCGCCCTGAATGACCGGCGGCGCCCCTAGAGGCCCGGGTGGCGGCATTGAGGCAGGGTGATTCTGGCTCTGGGGCTTGGGGTCCCCGATCCCCAGTGTAGCAGCAGCAGGACCCTTGGGAGGGGCCCCTGAGGGGCCGACCTAGGATTAGGGTTAAGACCCAGGAGGCCGGCAGGCCCAATCCGCCCGCTGGGCTGAGAGCTGAGGGGCAAGCCAAGGTGAGGGCGTGGGGAGTGGGAGCGTGGGCACCAGCGTTTTGGACCAGGGAGCCCTTGAAAGTCACCGGGGGCTCAGAAGGCCCTGGCCCTTCTCTCGCCCTGAATGACCTGCGGCGTCCCTAGCGGCCCGGGTGGCGACAGTGCGGCAGGGTGAGTCTGGATCTGGGGCTCTGAGTCACCAAACCCCAGCGTTACAGAACCAGGCCCCTTGGGATGTCCCCCATGGGGCCGACCTAGGGTTTTGGTTAGCCCCCAGGAGCCCGGCAGGCCTTATCCACCAGCTCTGCAGCAACCAGAGGGGCGGGCCAAGGGGAGGGCGCTGGTGAGCAGGAGCGTGGGAGCCACCTTTTTGCACAAGGGTGCTTTGAAGGTCGCAGGGGAAACGGAGCACCCTGCCAGTTCTCCCACACTGAATGATCCGTGGCTCCCCTAGCGGCCTGGGTGGTGGCGCGGCAGCAGGTGAGTCCGGCGCTGGGTCTCAGGGGTCCCCAATCCACTGTGTTGCGGCGCCAGGCCCCTTGGGAGGGGCCCCTCGGGGGCTGACCTAGGTTAGGGTCAGCCCCCAGGACGCCAGCAGGCTCAATCCGCCAGCTGTGCGGCGAATGGAGTGGTGGGTCGAGGTGAGGTCTCTGTCGAGAGGGAGCTTGGGCCCAAGCATTTTGGCTCCGGGGGCCTTTTAATGTTTCTGGGGACTCAGCGGGCCATGCCCATTCTCCTCCCTGAGTGACCGGCAGTGCCCCTAGCTGCCCAGGTGGCAGCGGGGCGGCAGGGTGAGTCAGGCGCTGCGGCTCGGGTATCCCCAATCCCCGGTGTTGCGGCGCCAGGCCCCTTGGGAGGGGCCCCTCGGGGGCCAACCTAGGGTTAGGTTTAGCCCCTAGGAGGCCGGCAGGCCCTATTCGCCAGCTGTGTGGAGACTGGAGTGTCGGACCGAGGTGAGGGCGCTGGTGAGCGGGAGCGTGGGCTCGGGTGTTTTGGCGCGGGGGGCTTTTGAAGGTCGCCGTGTCTCGGAGGGCCCTGCCTGTTCTCCCGCCCTGAATGAACGGCAGCACCCCAAGCCCCTGGGTGGCAGCTGGGTGGCAGGGTGAGTCAGGTGCTGAGGCTCAGGATCCCCAATCTCCGGCGTTGGAGCGCCAGGCCCCTTGGGATGGGCCCCTCGGTGGTCAATCTAGGGTTACGGTTAGCCCCCAGAAGGCCAGTGGTCCCAATCAGCGGCTGTGCAACACGCGAAGGGTTGGGCCGAGGTGAGGGCGCTGGCGAGCCTTAGCATGAGCCCAAGCCAAGCACGGGGGGCCTTTGAATGTCAGCGGGTGCTCGGAGGGCCCTAACCATTTTCTTGCTCTGATTGAACGGTGGGCCCCTAGCGGCTCGGGTGGCTGAAGGGAAGCAGGGTGAGTCTGGCACTTGGGCTCAGTGTCCCCATCCCCAGCGTTGCGATGCCAGGCCCCTTGGGAAGGGCCCCAGGGGTGCCGACCTATGGTTAGGGTTAGCCCCCAGGAGTCCAGCAGGTCCGATACACCACCTGTGCGTCGAGCGGCGAGTTGGGCCGAGGTGAGGGTGCTGGTGAACATGAGCCTGAGCCCAAGTGTTTTCGTTTGGGGCGCCTTCGAAGATCGGCAGTTTTCGGAGGGCCCAGCCCGTTCTCCCACCCTGAATGAACGGTGGCATCCCTAGCGGTCCGGGTGGGGCGGGGCGGCAGGGTGTAACTGACGATGGGGTTGGGGGTCCCCAATCCCCAGCATTGGGCCGCCAGGCCCCTTAGGAGGGGCCCTTCGGGGGCCAACCTAGAGTTAGGGTTAGCCCCTAGGTGGCCAGCAGGCCCTATTCGCCAGCTGTGTGGAGAGCGGAGTGGCGGACCCAGGTGAGGGTGCTGGTGAGCAGGAGCGTGGGACCTAGCATTTTGGTGCGGGTTGCCTTTGAAGGTCGCAGGGGACTGGAGGGCCCTGCCCATTCTACCACTCTGAATGAGGACGGCGCCCCTAGCGGGCCGGGTCGCGGCAGGGTGGCAGGGTGAGTCTGGCGCTGGTGCTCGGGGGTCCCCAATCCCTGTCGTGGTGGCGCCAGACCCCTGGGAGGGGCCCCTCCACATCCAACCTACTGTTAGTCCCCAGGAGGCCGGCAGGCCCGATCCGGCGGTTGTGCGGCTTGTGGAGGGGCTGGCCGAGGTGAGGGCGCTGGTGAGCGGAAGCGTGGGCCAAAGCATTTTGGCGTGGGAGGACTTCAAATGTCACCGGAGGCTCGGAGGGCCCTGCCCATTCTCCAACCCAGATGACCGGCGGCGCCTCTAGCGGCCCGGGTGGTGGCGGGGCATCAGGGTGCGTCCGGCAGGTTGCTTTGGGGGTGCCCAATCCCCCGCATGGTGGCGCCAGGCCCCTTGGGATGGGCCCCTCAGGAGCCAAGCTAGGGTTATGGTTAGCTCCAGGCGGCCGGCAGGCCCGATCCACCAGCTGTGCGGCGAGCGGAGGGGCGGGCCGAGGTGGGGGCGCTGGGGAGTGGGAGCGTGGGCCCAAGCATTTTAGTGTGGGGGGCCTTCAAAAGTCGGCGGGGGCTTGGAGGGCCCTGCCCGTTCTTCTGCCCTGAATAACCGGCGGCGCCCCTAGCACCCCAGGTTGCGGTGGGGCGGCCGTATGAGTCCGGCGCTGGGGCTCGGGGGTCCCCAATCCCAGGCCTTGCAGCTCCAGGCTCCTTGGGAGGGGCCCATCGGGGGCCGACCTAGGTTTAGGGTTAGCCCCCAGGAAGCTGGCAGGCCTGATCCGCCGGCTGTGTAGCCAGCAGAGGGGCAGGCCGAGGTGAGGGCGCTGTCGAGGGGGAGCCCGGGCCCAAGCATTTTGGCGTGGGGGCATTCGAAAGTCACTGGGGGTTAAGAGCGCACTTCCCGTTCTACCTCGCTGAAAGCCCAACTGCGTACCTAGCGGCTCGGGTTGCGGAGGGGCGGCAGGGTGAGTACGGTGCTGGGGCTCGGGGATCCCTAATCCCCGGCATTGCAGCACCAGACCCCTTGGGAGGGGCCCCTCGGGGGCTGACATAGGGTTTGGGTTAGCCTCCAGGAGGCCGGCAGGCCCGATCCACCAGTTGTGCGGCGAACGGAGGGTCAGGCGGAGGTGAGGCCACTGGCGAGCGGGAGCATGGGCCCAGGTGTTTTGGCGTGGGGGTCCTTCAAAGGTCGCCGGAGGCTCAGAGGGCCCTGCACGTTCTTCCGCCCTGAATGACCGGCGGCTACCCTAGCGGCCCGGGTAGAGGACGGGCGGTATGGTGAGTCAGGCGCTGGGGCTCGGTGTCCCCAGCCCTCGGCGTTGGGGCGCCAGGCCACTTTGGAAGGGCTCTAGGGGGCCGACCGAGCATTACTGTTAGCCCCCAGGAGGCCGGCAGACCCGATCTCCCAGCTGTGTGGCGAGCAGAGGGGCGGGCCATGGTGAGGGCGCTGTTGAGTGGAATCGTGGGCCCAAGAGTTTTGGCGTGGGGGGCATTCAAAAGTCGCTGGGGGCTCAGAGTGCCCTTCCCGTTGTACCGCGCTGAATGCCCGATGGCGCACCTAGCGGTGCGGGTTGCAGAGGGGCGGCAGGGTGAGTCCAGTGCTGGGGCTCGGGGGTCCCCAATCCCAGGCGTTGCGGATCCAGGGCCCTTGGGATGGGCCACTCTGGGGCCAACCAAGTGTTATTGTTAGCCCCCAGGAGGCCAGTAGGCCCAATCCGCCGGCTGTGCGGCAAGTGGAGGCGTGGGCCCAGGTGAGGGCGGTTGAGAGCAAGAGCGTGGGCTCAAGTGTTTTGGCACGGGGGGCCTTCGAAATCATCGGGGGTTCAGCGGGCCCTTCCTGTTCTCCCACCCTGAATGACCAGCGGCACCCCTAGCAGCCTGGGTGGTGGCGTGGCGGCAGGATGAGACTGGCAATGGGGCTCGGGGGTCCCCATTCCCTGGCATTGCGGCGCCAGGCCGCTTGGAGGGGCCCCTTGGGTGCCGAGCTTGGGTTAGGGTTAGCCCCCAGGAGGCTGGCAGGCCTGATCGGCCAGGTGTGCGGCGAGTGAAGTGGCGTGCAGAGGTGATGGCACTGGCGAGCGGGAGCGTGGGCCTAAGCGTTTTGGCGCTGGGGGCATTTGAAAGTCGCCGGGGGCCCAAAGCGCCCTACAGGTTCTCCCACCCTGAATGACCGGTGGCGCCCCTAGGGGCCGGTAGGGGAGGGGCAGTAGAGTGAGTCCAGCGCTAGGGCTCGGGGGTCCCCAATCCCCGGCATTGTGGCGCCAGGCCTTTGGAAGGGACCCCTCGGGGTCCGACCTAGGGTTAGGGTTAGCCCCCAGGAAGCAGGCCGGCCCGATCCGCTAGCTTTCGGCAAGCGGAAGGGCGGCCTGAGAAGAGGGCGCTGACAAACAGGAGCGTGACCCCAAGCGTTTTGGTGCGGGGGGCCTTCGAATGTCGCCAGGGGCTCGGAAGCCCCTGCCCGTTCTCCCGCCCTGAATGACCGTGGCGCCCCTAGCGGTCCGGGTGGCGGCGGGAAGGCAGGGTGAGTCCCACGCAGGGGCTTGGGTGTCCTCAATCCCCGGCGTTGTGGCGCTAGGCCCCTTGAAAGGGGCCCCTCGGGGGGGACCTGGGTGTAGGGTTAGCCCCAGGAGGCCGGCAGGCCCAATCCGCAGGCTGTGTGGCATACGGTGGGGCGGGCCGAGGTGAGGCCGCTGGCGAGTGGGAGCATGGCTCCAAGCATTTTGCAAAGTGGGCCTTCGAAGGTCGTCGAAGTCTCGGAGGTCCCTGCCCGTTCTACTGCCCTGTATAACCGGCGGCACCCCTAGCACCCTGGGTGGCGGTGGGGCAGCTGGGTGAGTCCAGTGCTGGAGCTTGGGGGTCCCCAATCCCAGGCGTTGCTGCTCCAGGCCCCTTGGGATGGGCCCCTCGAGGACCGACCTAGGGTTATGGTTAGTCCCAGGTGGCCGGCAGGCCCGATCCGCCGGCTGTGTGGCGAGCGGAGGGGCGGGCCAAGTTGAGGGCGCTGGCGAGCTGGAGCGAGAGCCCAAGCGTTTTGGCGCGGTGGGCCTTCGAAGGTCGCCGGGGGCTCGGAGGGCCATTCCCGTTCTCCCATCCTGAATGAGGACGGCGCCCCTATCGGGCCGGGTCGTGGCGGGGCAGCAGGGTGAATCAGGCGCTGGTGCTCGGGGGTCCCCAATCCCCAGCGTGGCGGTGCCAGGCCCCTTGGGAGAGGCCCCTTGGGCGCCAAAGTAGGGTTTGGGTTAGCCCCAGGAGGCCGGCAGGCGTACGGAGGTGCTGGCCGAGGTGAGGACGCTGACGAGGGGGAGCGTGGGCCCAAGAGTTTTCGCTCATGGGCCTTCAATGTTCGCTGGGGGCTCGGAGGGCACTGCACGTTCTCCCGCACTGAATGACCGGCGGCACCCCTAGCGGCCAGGGTGGCGGTGGGGCTGCAGGGTGATTCCAGCGCTGGGGTCGGGGGTCCCCAAACCCCGGCGTGTTTTGCGCCAGGCACCTTGGGAGGGGCCTTCGTGGGCCGACCTAGTGTTAGGGTTAGACCAAAGGAGGTCGGCAGGCCCGATCTGCCAGGTGTGCAGTGAGTGGAGTGGCGGGCCGAGGTGAGGGTGCTGGCGACAGGGTTCGTGGGCCCAAGTGTTTTGGCGCTGGGGGCCTTCGAGGGTCACCAGGAGCTCTGAGGCCCTGCCCGCTCTACTGCCCTGAATGACCGGCGGCGTCCCTAGCGGCCCGGGTAGCGGCAGGGCGGCAGGGTGCGTCCAGCGCTGGGGCTCGAGAGTCCCCAATCCCTGGCGTGGCAACGCCAGGCCCCTTTGGAGGGGCCCTCAGGGACCGAACTAGGGTTAGGGTTAGCCCCCAGGAGGCCGGCAGGCCTGATCTCCCAACTGTGTGGGGAGTGGAGAGGTGGGCCGAGGTGAGGGTGCAGGGGAGCGGGTATGTGGGCCCAAGCATTTTGGGGCTAGGGCCTTCGATGGTCGCCGGGGGCTCGGAGGGCCCTGCACATTCTCCCGCCATGAAGGACCAGCGACGCCCCTAGCTCCCTGGGTGGCAGCAGGGTGGCAGGGTCAGTCCGGCACTCGTGCTTGGGTTTCCCCAATCCCCAGCGTTGCGGTGCCAGGCCCCTTGGGAGGGGCCCCTCGGGGACTGTCCTAGGGTTAGGTTAACCCCCAGGAGGCCAGCAGTCCCGATCCGCCGACTGTGCAGTGAGCAGAGGGATTGACCGTGGTAGGGCGCAGTCGAGCGGTAGCGTGGTACCTAGCGTTTTGGTGTGGGGGGCCTTCTTATTTCACCGGAGGCTCGGAGGGCCCTGCCGGTTATCCCGCCCTGAATGCCCAGCGGCGCCCCTAGCGGCCCATGTGGCGGCGGGACGGCAGGGTAAGTCCAGCGCTGCTCCTCGGGGGTTTCCAACACCCAGCGTTGCGGCGCCAGGCCACTTGGGATGGGGCCCTAGGAGACCTACCTAGGGTTAGTGTTAGCCCCCAGGAGGCTGGGAGGCCCGATCTGCTGGCTGTGCAGCGTGCGGAAGGGCGGGCCGAGGTGAGGGCACTGGAGAGTGGAAGCGTGGGCCCAAGCGTTTTGGCGAGGGAACCCTTCGAAAGTTGCCGTGGCTTGGAGGGCACTGCCCATTCTCCCGCTCTGAATGACCGGCAGCGCCCCTAGCAGCCCTGGGAGCAGCGTAGCGGCAGTGTGAGTCTGGTGCTGGGGCTCCGGGGTCCCAAATCCCCGTCGTTGTGGAGCCAGGCCCCTTGGGATGGGCCCCTAGCGGGCCTACCTAGGGTTAGTGTTAGCCCCCAGGAGGCTGGGAGGCTTGATCCGCAGGCTGTGCAGCAAGTGGAGGGGTGGGCCGAGGTGAGGGCACTGGTTAACGGAAGTGTTGGCTGAAGCGTTTTGCCTGGGGGGGCTTTCGAAGGTTGCCGGGGGCTCGGAGGGCCCTGCCCGTTCTCCCGCCTTAAATGACCATAGGGGCCCCTTGTTGCCCCGGTGGCAGTGGAGCAGCAAAGTGAGTCTGGCGCTGCGGCTCGGGGGTCACCAATCCCCAGCGTTGCGGCCCCAGGCCCCTTGAGAGGGCCCCCTCGGGTGCCGACCTAGGGTTAGGGTTACCCCCAGGAGGCCAGTAGGCCCAATCTGCTGCCTGTGCGGTGAGCGGAGGGGCAGGTTGAGATGAGGGCATTGGCATGCGGGAACGTGGGCCCAAAATTTTGGAGCGAGGGGCCTTCGAAGGTCACCAGGGGCTCAGAGGGTCCTGCCCGTTCTCCCGCCCTGAATGACCGGGGGTGCCCCTTGTGGCCCGGGTGGCAGTGGGGGGCATGGTGAGTCCGGTGCTGGGGCTCAGGAGTCCCCAATCCCCATCATTGTGGCGCCAGGCCCCTAGGGAGGGGCCAATAGGGGGCTGACCTAGGGTTTGGCTTAGCCCCCAGAAGGCCCGCAGGCCCGATCCACCAGCTGTGTGCGGAGCGGAGGCGAGGGCCGAGGTAAGGGCGCTGGCCAGCGGGAGCGTTGGCCCAAGCGTTTTGGTGCGGGGGGCCTTCGAAGGTGGCCGGTGACTTGGAGGGCCCTTGCCATTCTCCCTCCCTGAATGAATGGCGGCGCCCCTAGGGGCCCAGGTGGCTGTAGGGCGGGAGGGTGATTTGGGCGCTGGAGCTCGGGAGTCCCGAATCCCCGGTGTTGCGGCAATAGGAACCTGGGATGGGCCCCTCCGGCGCCCACCAAAGGTTAGGGTAACACCCAGGAGGCTGGCAGTCCAGATCCACAGGCTGTGCAGCGAGCGGAGGGGCGGACCGAGGTGAGGGTGCAGGCGAGCTGGAGCATGGGACCAAGCGTTTTGGCGCGGGGGGCCTTCGAAGGTCGCCAGGGGATCGGAGGGATCTGCCAGTTCTCCCTCCCAGAATGACCAACGGTGTTCCTAGTGGCCCGGGTGGTGGCGGGGCAACACAGTGAGTCCGGCGCTGGGGCTCGGGGGTCCCAAATCCCAGGCATTGCGGTGCCAGGCCCCTTCGGAGGGGCCCCTCAGGGACCAACTTAGGGTTATGGGTAGCCCCAGGAGGAGGGCAGGCCTCATCCACTGGCTCTGCAGCGAGTGGAGGAGCGAGCCAAGGTGAGGGCGCTGAGGAGTGGGAGCGTGGGCTCAAGCGTTTTTCATGGGGGGGCCTTCGAAGGTCGCCGTGGGCTCGGAGGGCCCTGTCCGTTCTCCCGCACTGAATGACCAGGGGCACCCCAAGCATCCCGGGTGGCGGCGGGGAAGCAGGGTGAGTCCGGCGCTGGGGCTCGGGGGTCCCTAATACCTGGCGTTGTGGCGCCAGGCCCCTTGGGACGTGCCCCTCAGGGGCTGATCTAGGGTTTGGGTTAGCCCCCAGGAGACTGGCACGCTCATTCCGCCCATGTGCAGTGAATGGAGGTTTGGGTCGAGGTGAGGTAGCTGGCGATCGGGAGCGTGGGCCAGAGCATTTGGCTTTGGATCGGGGTGCCTTCGAAGGTCGCACGTGGCTCGGAGGGTCCTGCCCGTTCTGTAGTCCTGAAGGACTGGCGACACCCCTAGCTCCCCATGTGGCAGCGGGGCAGCAGGGTGCGTCCGGCGCTGGGACTTGGGGGTCCCCAATCCCTGGCATGTGGCGCCAGGCCACTTGGGAGGGGCCCCTTGGGGGTGACCTAGGGATAGGGTTAGCCCCCAGGAAGCCAGCAGGCCGGATCTGCCAACTCTGCAGCGAGCGGAGGGGTGGGCCGAGATTAGGGAGCAGGCGAGCAGGAGCGTGGGAGCCAGAGTTTTGCGCGGGGGGCCTTCGAAGTTCGCAGGGGGATCAGAGGGCCCTGCCCGTTCTCTCTTCCTGAATGACTGGCAATGCCCCTAGCGCCCTGGGTGCTTGCGGGTTGGCAGAGTGAGTCCAGCCCTGGGGCTCGGGGGTCCCAAATCCCCAGCATTGCGGTGCCAGGCTCCTTGGGAGGGGCCCCTTGGGGGCCGACCTAGGGTAAGTGTTAGCCCCCAGGACTCCAGCAGGCCCTTTCCGCCAGCTCTGCAGCAGGCGGAGGGGAAGGCCGAGGTGAGGGCACTGGCGAGAGGGAGTGTGGGCCCAAGCGTTTTGGCGTGGGGGGCCTTCAAAAGTCGCCGGGGGCTTGGAGGGCCCTGCCCGTTCTCTCGCCCTGAAAGACTGTCGGTGCCCCTAGCAGCCCGGGTTGCTGTGGGGCGGCAGGGTGACTCCGGCGCTGGGCTCGGGGGCCCCAATCCCCGGCGTTGTGGCACCAGGCCCCTTGGGAAGGGCCCCTCGGGGGCCGACCTAGGCTTAGGGTTCATCCCCAGGAGGCCGGCAAGCACTGCGATAAGTGGCTCTGGCAATGTAACAAAAATGCCATACACTTATCTGTAAGAAATAACAGTGTACAGGAACCCTCTTAGCCCTAACATCATCCTTTGTGAATATGGAAGCCAGCCCCAAAGTGGTCGTGGAAGTCTGACGAAAGGGCTAAGCACTTTTCTCTGAGTCACCACACTATACAGGGAAAGACCAATGTACATCATCTTTCACGAGTAGGAAGCATTAATGAAAAGGTTCTGGAATTTCGAGGACTCTGACCCATCCTTATTGGTAATAAACCACCGTGTACAGGAAAACACCTTCAACTCTCATCAGCCTCCTCAATCCTGATTCCGATTCAACTTTGGGGGTGTAGGACTAGGGAAATGTCCACATCTTATTGCTAAGAAAGAACGATGTCAGGGTAATGCCCTTCAAGTCACCTCAGCCTTCCTGAAGACGGAAGCAGGAATCAAGGTGGTTATGTTACCATGAGGTAAGGAAGATGAGCATATAAGTGAGAAACAACAGTGGGCAGGACCTCTCTTCCAACGAACAGTATCTTTGCTTAATGTTGAATCCCTATGGTAAGTGGTTGTGGGCATTTGTGAGGTCAAAATCTTAAGTGTTTTGTAAAACCTCTTGGCCATTCACAGATGAGACTAAGGTAGTTGGGGACTCCTAGGCAGTGATTTGTCCACTGTCAAAAATATGAAAAGATAAAAGAGACAGATGAGGTCTCCTCAGGCATTGTCCTTTATCCTCATCCTCCGTGAGGATGGCCATCTCTGGACAGCTCAGTGGCAGGGTCTCATTCACAGTGGGGGCATCTGTTCCTCACAGACATCAGGCAGGGAAATGGATTTGGTTCTCTGTGCCAGCCCAGCCACAGCTGAGTGTCACAGCACCCTCTCGTGGGCTCATAAGAGTTTCACTGTCACCAGGCAGGTCATTGTATTTGATAAACCACTGTGAGAGTTTGCAATCGCCTTCATCTGCAACCTCCTAGAGGCAAATGCAGGTGTCTGGTACCATGTGAAGTCATGTGAAGGCATTGTGAGAAATTGTCCTTTTGCTTAAGAAAAACATGGCTGGGGCTCCTGGCTGGCTCAGCCAGTTAAGCATGTGCCTTTGGCTCAGGTTATGATCCCAGGGTTCTGGGATCGAGCCCGGGCTCCCTGTTCAGCAGGAAAGGAGTTAGGGAAATAGCTTAGAACCCACAGAGAATGTGAATAAAGGGGAGTGAAATGGAATTTGGTCTGTGTTTTGCTTTAGGGATTGGAAGTTAGTTTTTTCTCAATTGTGATGGTTCTTGAAACAGAGAAGCTGTAGTGGTTTTTTTTTTTACCTTTAATTTTTTTCTAATAATAATTTTTTATTATGATATGGTAGTCACTATACAGTATTTCCTTAGTTTTTGATGTAGTGTTCCATGATTCATTATTTGCATATAACACCCAGTGCTCCATGCAATATATACCTTCCTTAATACCCATCACTGGCCCATCCCAATCCCCCACCCCTCTCCCCTCTGAAGCCCTCAGTTTATTTCCCAGAGTCCATAGTCTCTCGTGGTTCATTCCCCCTTCTGTTTAGGGTCCATTGTCTAAAGGGACAGACAGTGGAAGTTCACCGAATATAAGATCGAAATTTCGTTGTTCATTATAGATGCCGCTAAGTAGTTCCCAGTCATTTCATTCTACTGTAGTAATTCATTATACCTGTGCAGGTGCACGTGGAAGACAACTGATGCATGTAGAGTGGTAATAAAACACGCCCCTCAGTAGTAGAATAATAGAGGATGCACATGTGTAAAATTATTCGACTACAGCTTCCATGCTTTCCCTTTGGTTCCTTATTATCTATGAAATTGGACAATTTTTGTTCTCTAGGCTTAAAACTCATTGTCAGTATTCAGAGTTTTTCAATGCTGATCTTCTCCTGTATAAGTTACCAAAAACCTAAAATATGTATGAAATTTAAAAAACGCTATATTGAAAATGACAGCAGGGAAGTTCCATTTTGTGAATATTGTGTCAATGGATCTCTATTTTGACATCAGTGTTCATTAGAAATGATGACATTTCATGTGAGTATAAATATCAATGTGAAAAAGGAAAGGTAGGAAGAACCTTGAATGTTTAAGTAATTGCTGAAATGACAGGAGTGTGTGTGTGTGTGTGTGTGTGTGTGTTTGTGTGTGTGTGTAATTGATTTTCAGTGAATGGTTCAGCTTCTTGTAGGGCCTCCGAGAGAGCCCAGATGAACCTTTCAATGAGTTGGTATCTGTTTTCAGAACATGGGAATCTCTTAGTCCAATAGTCAATCAGGCAAGCTTTGAGGTCTTGAAGAGTTTCAGTCCTCAGCGATGGTGTTGCAGACCCTTGTGAGCAAACCCTAGGGTATGCTCAGAGCCCTCATTTGCTGGTAGCAAGGTGTGACGATTTCAGACGGCATTTCCCAAAGAAGTACCTCTTGAGTCTCTGTCCTTATTAGTTCCCTACACTTCCTTACACTAGTTATGTGTTCAATGTGTTTCAGGATAATCCCCACATGTGATTTTTGCTATTTCCTACTAGTCCTATCTGTTTCTCATGTTCTTCTTTTATGGTAGGTGTTGGGAAGCAACCTGTGTGGTGTAGGAAGGGGTGTGGTAGTTGTCTGCCTTCAGAGGACCGAATGATGCCTAGAAATTGTACTGTAGTTTGAGGTCAATTGTCCATCCTCTGAGTGTCAGGAATTCCATCACTTTACATTGATGCTAGTCTGTTCTTCAAGCTGTCCTCAGAAATAAGGACGTCATCCATCTAGGGAATACTGATTTGTGTGTATGTTTTCATTTTAGGAAAGGCCTTGCTGCTCCTGAAAATAATACTGTAGAGCACCCTTTCCTGTTCTTATTGGCCATCAGTCAATCTTTTGTGAAGTATTCGTTTATAAATAGACTTTCTATGGTTGATGAGCAGGAATTCTTTATTGACAAGTCTTTGTCAGTGTGTGTATTGCAAATCTTACTTCCCAGCCTGTGGTTCACTTTTTCATTTTCTTATGGTCATAAGATAAGGAGAAATGTCACATTTTTATGAAGTCCCACTGAATTCTTTTAAATGGTTAGTGCACCCTATGTCCTGCCCCAAGATTGACAGGTTCTACGTTTTCTTTCAGAAACTGTCCAATGGGAAACACAATCCATCTCAAATTTATAAATTGCATTTTTAATTATAATAGGGTATTTATACACTGTTTTGGATTTTCTATGTAAACAATCGTATTATCTTTGAATAGTCACAATTATCCCCTCAATTCTTATACTTTTTGTTTCTCTTGCCTTCTAACACTGGTAAATTCTCCAATGCAACGTTGAGTAGAGCAGCATTGTTTGAAGATTTTAATATACCTTTCTCAATATCTGACAGAAAAAGCAGACAAAACATTGGTAAAATGTGACCTAATGGACATATAGGGAACATTCCATAATAAGTGCAGAATACATTATTTTCAAGTGGTCATAGTCTCTTTACCCAAATAGATGATAGGTGGGGCCAAGAATCAAGTCTACAAATGTTAAACCCTGAAATTAACTAGATTCTATTCTTAGACCACAGGGGAATTGAGCCACAGTCATAGGAAAAAGAAAACCAGGAAGTCCTTCAATGTTTAAAAATTAAATGGAACTTTGCTACATATCCTAAAGGTGAGAGAGGGAATCTCAATGGAAATTCTGAACCTTTTCTACATGAGGGCTCACACACAATGGCACTTTCTTTGTGAAGAGCATTATAATAACCTAGACAGGAGTTGAGCCTTAAGTCAGAGTTCTGCCTACCCCAGCCACACCTGGCAGCCTTGGCCTGTGGTCCCCCTCAGCTGTCCTTTCTGGTGGCCCTGAGCTAAGGGGGTCAACATGGCCGTATGGAAATTAGAAGCTCCCCACTCTTAGTGATGACGTTGCTATCGTATCGTCCTCACCAGTCCAACAACATGATTTTTGAGAGAAATATGACACAAAAGCGACTTCTTGGCCTTCCTTCAGGTTTGAAAATCATCTGGTGAGTCATCTATTAGGAATATGGATTCAACATGTGTTCTTTCTTCTGGAAAAGAAATAGACCCAATAGCAATTATGGCTTCCTGAGCACCTGTTCCTGAGAGACATCATACTGGCTCTTTGTAGCATTCTGCCTCTTAAAATTCTCAACTAGGGTGTAGATATTTGTAGGCACATTTTCAGGTGGTTAGACAGGGACTCAGATGATATGAGTCACAGCGGATTTTAGTGTCAGAAACCTAAGTGGGATCCCCAAATTGACTCCAAATCCCTTGTTGTTCCATACAGGGTACTATTTCCCTCTTATCTCTGGTCTTCTCGATCTGGAAACCTATCAAGTATCAGGATTTTCTTGTCATGTGGAAAACTGGAACGAATTCAGCGGGCCTTTTCACGTCTGCCCATGGTGATTATTAAGATCATTATCTCAGTGGAGGACCTCTGGGTAAGATACTCAAAGATCCTTAGGAATACAGACAGTATAATATTTTCCTGGTATTAAAGTTACAGAAACCAACTATCATTTTTAGTCGATTCAGGCTCTGGTATGTTCAAACCGTGCTGTAAAACTGGTCTGAAATAGTATTTAAAAACACTCAGCTCAGCCTCTTCTACAAAGTGAGCCAATGCTTATAAACATGGCTAAAATATTCCCTTACCTACGATGACTCCCCAGCCATCGTAGTGTTTATATGGTATGACTGTGACTTACATTAGTCAACATTTGCAGAGAAAGAACTTAGTGCATCCAGGGGGCACATCATGTTGAAATTAGTTTGTGACAATGAGCTACTGTGTTTTATTCTGCAGTCCAAGGGAATGGTGCCAGACATCTCTAAGGTGTCTAGCAGTTCTACAATTCTGATTTTAAGTGGTCTGTGTGCTTCAGAGATTTGGGCAGGAGAAGGGCAGGAGTCCAGAGACTGTGAACACTCTGTCACCTGTGCTGACCATGGAGCAGGCAGCCTTCTGTGGACAACATTTTGATTTCTTGGTACTCTTGTGAAAGGTGCTTTTGTCTCACATTCCTCCATTTAGGAGTAATTATAATGATGAAAGTAATTTTTATCTTATATCATCTGTGGGCCCTGATCCTGGGCTCCCAGGGAAGCTATCCTTTAACATTTTACCCAGCTCAAAATGACTGGGCAACACCTCAAAGCATGGGCCCTATTTCTGCCCCAAGCACATGTTGTACATCTGCTTTGAGAAGAAAACAATAACCAAAAATGCCAACATAAAGATAAGACAAAATAAAGAACCTGTTTGGCTCCCATAATATTAAAGTCATACTGACATGTATATACTGAAAATGCATGAAATCATTGCATTTCCTAAAGCCCAAGTCTTGGAGGGTCTGAGAGTCACTGACCTTGCCCAGAACCAGGCACACCCCAGCAGGGAGGGCTGGTGCAGAAAGGGAAGGGGCAGGACTCTGAGGGTGGTCTGCAGCTAGAGGGGTCCCTGGAAGGGGTCAGGTGTGTGTGGAGGCCCCAGCCCACGAGCCCACCCATGCCTGTGCCTGGTGTTGGGTAGAGGAGGCTCCTCTTGGGCCCCCTGCACTTTCAGGGTTCCAGGGGCTTGAGGGCTGGTTGCCCAGCATCCAAGGAGCTCAGGCACAGCCCTCCCAGACAATTCACCACTTGGGGGTGGAGCTACATCACTGTGGGCGGTCCCAGATTTGCAGTGGGTTGCAGACCTGGGGCAGAAGGGGCACTGAGAGAGAGAGAGTTGCCCTGTGGAGATCCCTGCTGGTGAGTGAGCAGCATGCACTGGGGTGGGGGTCCGGGTCACGGTGCGCCCCAGGTGGGAGGCAGGGTTCTGGAAGGGAACGTGGAGAGGGTTCATTGTGTGGACTCAGGTGAGTTTTCCTTTTCCTTTTAAAGTCTCTTCTGCCCCATGTCCTCAACTGGCCTTATTCTCCATCCCCGTGAACTATAGGGCGCCCGCTCACCTGAGCTTTTGTGGGATGGGTTGCAGAATTTCAGGGTTTCCCCTGTTCCCCTGGAAGAGTGCGGGAAAGGACCTCACACAATCCCCACCTTCAGTTCTCTGACACAGTGCAGGTGATGCCTCTTGGGCATTAACCCGAATTCAGCAGGGTGTGCCCTGGTCCCCCAGGCACAGGTGTGGCAGTAGCAAGCCCCAGAGCCGTCCCCCAACTTAGCATTATGCCCCCTGTGCCCCCAGGTTAGTGGTAATTGGCTATTAGAATCATGCAGGAAAATCCTCCAGGTGGGGGCCTGGAGGCGGGCGTAAACCAGACCCCACTCTAGTTGCATTGGGAATAGACGAATTGAGGGTTTCTTTAGAAGAGTAAGTCTGCTTTCCAGAAAAGGCAAGGTCATTGGTCTGTTGAGAATGAAGATAATTACTGCTAAACAACAAGTATGTGTTGCCCCTTCGCCCAGAAACCGAAGCAGGTGTGCAGGCTTTAGGTCAGAGGTGCCTTCTTCTCCACAGCTGAGAACACTTCTCTGCTCTGGCTCCAAGACACCCGAGGTTTTGAACGTCAGCATCAGAGTCAGCGAGGCAGATTGTCACAGGACGCCAGTGTTCAGAGAAAGCACAGGTATGTTTGGCAAAATGTCCTATCTATGTCAGGGCTGGAGGTAAAACCTCTCATTATACCAAACCTCCTGGGCTTTTGTCTTTTCTCTAGTTGAGCCACAAAGTAAAATTGAAGTAGCTGTCAGCATTCTGGGTTTGGTACAAGAATTACTTAGTTTCCCTGCAGATAGAACTTTGCAGGGGATCACAATTTCTCTGTCCATTTATTGCTTACAAATGTATTTTGACCATCTGTTTCCTAGGAACCCTCTTTTATTAGAAAGGGAAGGTGAGATTCACTCTGTGCCTGTTTGTAACATCTAATTTGTTCCTTCCTGTAACACTGTTTATTCAATTATGCCTTAGATATGGTTGAGTGGTCAGCATCTAGAGTTAGGTGGCTTTTATCATCTGATACAGACTTGGATGATGTCATTTTACAAAGGTGATGTTTCATCATTGATTAGTTTATTCATCAGAAGAGTTAAAATTAGGGTGGAGGGAAAATTCAAAATTATCCAAAGCGGCCTGTTCCTGTTTAAAAGTTGAGCTTGACTTTCTAGTTTTACTAAAAGTATTATCTCGATATTTTGAGGTGCCATATTCTCTCTGTAGTTTCTTTGGTGGTGGAGTCAGAAGGAGAGTCTGGGAATTCTTTCGGAGAGTGGCATGCTGGTGGCTTCAAGGGGATTGGCATCAGGAGCCTTGGGGTGAATTCTGCAACTGCTTGTCTGACCCTGGGTGCATCTCCCAGAGGTTTTGTTTCCTCTTATGAAATTGCCGGCAGATAATGTTCTGCTTGAAGGGGAACCCTCCCATCCTGTTGGTGGGAATGCAAAGTGGTGCAGCCAGTCTAGGAAACAGTGTGGGGGTTCCTCAAAAAGTTAAACATTGAACAACCCCATGATCCAGCTATTGCTCTCCTAGGTATTTACCCAAAGGATACAAAAATGTGGATTCAAAGGGGGTCCATGCACCATGATGTTTAGAGCAGCAATGTCCACAGTAGCCAAATTATGGAGAGAATCCCAAAGTCCATGCACTGATGAATGGATCAAGCAGATGTGGGATACCTATATATAACGGAATATGACCCAGCTTCAAAAAGAATGAAATCTTACCACTTGCAAGGATGTGGATGGAAATAGAGTGTATTAAGCTAAGCAAAATCAGTGAGGAAAGACTAATATCCTATCCTCTCACACTTGTGGAATTTCAGAAAGAAAACAGATGAACAGAGTGTTGGGGTGATGAGAGAGGCAAACAAGGAAATAGACTCAACCTTGGAGAACAAACTGAGCGTTGCTGCAGGACAGGGGTGTGGGGGGAAGAGTTAAATGGGTGAGGGGTATTAAGGAGGGTACTTGTGATGAGCACCAGGTACTGTATGCAGGTGAGGAATCACTAAATCCTACCCCTGAAGCGAATATTCCATGGCATGTGAACTAACTGGAATTTAAGTAAAAGAAGAAAGGAAAAAGTGTTCTGCTTCATGAAGAGTGAGGTAAAATTGTAGTGATTTGGGCTGTACTATTCTATAGAGGATAGATGTAAAACACCCTGTTGTAGGATACACTAGTTTCTTATCACATAAGGAGTCCTCAGAGAGCTGCAATGAAAGATTCAGATCTCAGAGCATGTTCATGTTCCACTGATATGTTACAGTTTGCACAGGTAGGAAAGAAGGTGGAGAGAAAGGCAACAGAAGGGGAAAGTAGGTGTGAACCTTTCATTAGTTAGCATTATATCTTTCTCATGAAAGCCTTGCGCCAGTGTGATTTTGGAAGAAGAGGGGGAATCCGGGAGCATTGGGGGAGACAGGGGAGTTCCAGGTCTGGGTAAAGCTGACAGGGGTCCCAGATGAGAGCTGAATGCATTCTGCAGCAGGGTGTGGGCAGGGTGGGCTCCAGGGGTGGCTGTGGGTCTCCTGGGTGAGAGTTGTGACAGGTGAGGGCTGTGTGCAAGTTCCTGGCTGAGGACAAGTGAGGCACAGGCGGAGAGCTGGCAGAGAACCTTCTTCTGGGCCACCAGCCTCACCCAACACACACAGCCTCATCTTCTGTCCATGTCACTCCAATTCAGACTTCTCCAAAGGTGAGTGAGAACACATCAAGAGCATTCTGAACAAAAGGGAAAGCATGTGCAATGGCTCTGGGGCAGGAGATTTCCAGGTATGTCCAGGAGCAGCAAGAAGGCCCTGTGGCCACAGGAGACAGCTTAGGACATGAGCTCAGAGAGGTGACAGAAAGCCATTCCAGGGCTATAACCCCATGAGACCCTGTTTCACTGGGCCATCCTGGCTACAGTGTTGAGAACAGATGACAGAGGGTTGAAGATGGCAAGGCAGGTCAATGACGAGGCTTTTCCAGGAACTCAGGCACTGTGGACCAGACAGGTGGCCTTGGATGGAGTGGTTAGACCTATTCTGGGTCCATTTTGAAGATGGAGCTCACAGGATTTGCTGATGGGTTAGCTATTAGGAGCAGGAGAACGGAGGCGTTGGGGTAACTCCCAGCTGTTGTGGGTTGTCATGATCGAGGGGAAGGAGAGTGTTTCTGGGGATAGGAGGTAGTCTGTGTTCCGCATCCTGAGGAAGGTGCCTTTCCCGGTGGGACTGCTGATATTTGTGTCTGGGAGAACCTTTCACATCTCCTCCCTCAGAAATGCTCAAGTACAAGTATCCCCCACTTTTAAGCGTTCACAGTAAGACACTGGGCTTTCTTGAAAGAACTATGTTATTACCCAGCTTCAGTAAGAGGAAGAGACCTGAAGAGGCTTTCCCTCTTATGCAAAAATGTGAACAGTGAGAATCGCGTTCAGCATCTGTTTTGGGGAGAAGCACAACAGAGGCAGCGTGCACCCCAATAGCTCCTTCCGCTGGGAACAGCTATCCACATCCAGCCACCAGCACTTTGAATGGTGTCTGTGAGCCTCTGCTGTGCTTTATCTTCATTTATGCTGGGCCTCCCTTAGAAACTTGTGTCCTGAGGCCTAAGAAAAGCCAAAGAGAAGGAATTTTGGAGTCTGAGCACACTGTCTAATTGTTCCGTGTAAATTAATGGCCATTCCTTCTTGACACCATTTCTGCTGTGCAAGGTTTCTCAGAAGCCCTGTACTTTCAAAGAGCAGGGAAACCTATACCCGATGCTTCAGGGTTAGTTTTAGTCTCCATGCTGGACAGAACATTTCATGACTGTCGGATTTTCTCACTTCAACATTGAGACTTTGACCACCTTCACCCGTTTCTACCACCCCATCCCCGAATCTGGCACCTACCAATCTGCTCTCAGTGTCTATGTGTTCAGTATTTGTTTATTCCTCGTGGAATGTACATGAGAGCATCTGGTATTGGTCTTTCTGTGTCGGAGTTACTTGGCATAAGGCCCCCAAGGTCTGTGTTTCCATGTCTGGTTCTTGTGAATAATGCTGCAGTGAACGTGGGAGTGCATCTGTCTTTTTGAGGCAGTATTTTTGTGTTCTCCGAATCAATACTCAGTAGAGCCATTACTGGGTAATGGGGTAGTTGCATTAATTTTTTCAGGAACCTCCATACCGTTTGTCACAGTGGCTGCATCAATTTCCATTCCCACCAACAATGCTCAGAGTCCTCTCGTCTTCACACCCTTGACCCCACCTGGTGTCTGTCTCTGGGACAATAGGTCTTCCAACACTTGTGAGGGAATAGCCAGTTGTGGGTTTGACTGATGTTTCCCTGACGATATTTAGTGATGTCGAACAACTTTTTCTGTCTGTTGGCACCTGTGAGCTGTCTTTGGAAAGTATCTATTCACATATTCCCCACATTTTTTATACAATTTTTTTTGTTTGTTTGTTTTGATTTGTATGAGTGTTGTGTGTATTTTGGATGTTAGCCTCTTCTCACACATATGATTCGCAGATATTTTTTTTCTTATTGGGTCTGTGGCCTTGTAAGTTTTTGCTGGTTTCTTTTTCCGTGTGGAAGATTTCAGTTGAAGTTGTTCCACCTGTTTATTTTTGCTTTGGTTGCCTTTGCATTTGGTGTCCAATCTGAAGACTCTTTGCCAAAACCAATGTCGAGAGACTTAGTACCTGTGTCTTCTTGGAGGTTTATGGATTCAGGTCTTACGTTCATATCATTCATCCATTAAAAATTTTGTGTGTGGTGTAAGAAAGTGACCCAGTTATATTCTTCTGCATTTAGTGTCCAGTTTGCCTGTTACCGCTCACTGAAGACACAGTCCTTCCCTCATGGCATGTCTTCTGCTGCTGTGTCGTAAGTTAGGATCATCTACGTGTGGGTAAGTTTCTGAGCTTTCTGTTCTGTTCCACTGACCTGGTGTCTGTGTTTATGCCAGTACCATCCTGTTTTGATGACAACAGCTTTGTAATCTAGCTTGAAATCCAACAGTGTGTTGTCTGCACCTTTCTTTCTTCACGTTGCTTTGGGTATTTGGGGTGTTTTATGATTCCATACAAGTTTGAGGACTGTTTTCTATTTGCTCGAATAATGCCACTGGAATTCAGATAGGGATTTCATCACATGTGTCAATTGCTTTGGGTACGATGGACATGTTCACATAATTAACTCTTCCAGTTAAGGAGCATGGCGTATGCTTCCATTTGTTTGTGTTGCCTTCCAAATCTTTGACCCATACATCCTGCCCCCCTCGACACACATGTTTTTCATTTCTTTTCTGCCATGTGTTGAGTGTACTATGTCTTTCTCATTCTTGGTTGCTTTTATTCCTAAATTTTTTTTGATGCAATTGTAAATGGCATTGTTTTTTTAATTTCTCTTTGCGAAAGTGTGTCATCAGTATACAGAAATGCAAGAAGTTGGGTCATCTGGGTGGCCCCATAGGTGAAGCGTCTGCCTTCAGCTCAGGTCATGAACCCAGAGTTCTGGGTTCGAGCCCCGTGTTGGGCTCCCCGCTTACAGAGGGTCTGTTTCTCCCTCTTTCTCACACTCCCCCTGCTCGTGCTTTTTCTCTTCCTGTCAAATAAATAAATAAAATTTGAAAATACATAAAGACAACAGGTCTCTGTATATTGACTTTATATCCTGCAGCTTTCTTGAATTTGTTTATTCTAACAGTTTTTTTTTTTTTTGTGGATTCATTCGGGATTTCATGTCATTTGCAAATAGTGACAGTTTTCCTGTATGGATTTCATATCTTTCTTTTTTTAAAATGATGTCACCCTACAGTACTTCATTTGTTTTTGATGTAGTGTTCCATGATTCATTGTTTGCATATAACACCAAGTGCTCATTATGACACATGCCCTCCTTTTTTAAAAAAAGAATTTATTTATTTATTCAACAGATATAGAGACTGCCAGCGAGAGAGGGAACACAAGCAGGGGGAGTGGGAGAGGAAGAAGCAGGCTCACAGCGGAGGAGCCTGTTGTGGGGCTCGATCCCATAATGCCGGGATCACGCCCTGAGCCAAAGTCAGACGCTTAACCGCTGTGCCACCCAGGGGCCCCAACAGGTGCCCTCCTTAATACCCATCACCAGGTTAACCCATTACCCTACCCCTCCCTTTCTGCAACCTTCAGTTTGTTTCCCAGTGTCAATAGTCTCTCATGGTTCATCTCCCCCTCTCATTCCCCCCCATTCACTTTTCCCTTCCTTCTTCTAATGTCCTCCATGCTACTCCTTCCGTTCCACATAGGAGTGAAACCATATGATAATTGTCTTTCTCTGCTTGACTTAATTTCACTTAGCATAATCCCCTCCTGGTCCATCAACGTTGGTGCAAATGGGGGGTATTCATCCTTTCTGATGACTGAGTAATATTCCATTGTATAGATGAACCACATCTTCTTTGTCCAATCATCTGCTGAAGGACATCTTGGCTCCTTCCACAGTTAGGCTATTATGGACATTGCTGCTATGTACATTGGGATACAGGTGCCCCTTCTTTTCATTACTCTGTGTCTATGGGGTAAATGCCCAGTAGTTCAATTGGTGGGTCTTAGGATAGCTCTGTTTTTAACGTCTTGAGGAACCTCCATATTGTTTTCAAAAGTGGCTGTACCAGCTTGAATTCTCACGAGTAGTGTAAGAGGGCTCCCCTTTCTTCACATACTCTCTGACTTTTTTTTATTTCTGTCTTGTTAATTTTTTTTCAAGATTTTATTTATTCATTCCACAGAGATAGAGACATCCAGCGAGAGAGGGAACACAAACAGGGGAGTGGGAGAGGAAGAAGCAGGCTCATAACGGAGGAGCCTGATGTGGGGTTTGATCCCATAATGCCAGGATCACGCCCTTAGCCGAAGGCAGAGGCTTAACCTCTGTGCCACCCAGGTGCCCCCTGCCTTGTTAATTTTAACATTTCTAACTGGTGTAAGGTGGTATCTCATTGTCATTTTGATTTGTATTTGCCTGATGGCAAGTGATGTGGAGCATTTTTTCATGTGTCTGTTGGCCATTTGTATGTCTTCTCTGGAGAAGTATCTCTTTGTGTCTTCTGCCCATTTTTTTGATGTCGAGTTTGAGGAGTTCTTTATAGATCTTGGATACCAACCCTTTATCTGTAATATCATTTGCAGATATCTTCTTCAATTCCATAGGTTGCCTTTTTGTTTTTTGATCATTTGCTTTGCCAAGCAGAAGCCTTTTATCCTGATGAAGTGCCAATAGTTCATTTTTTGCTTTTATTTCCTGTGCCTTTAGAGACGTGGCTTGCAAGAAGTTGTTGTGTCCAAGGTTGAAGAGTTCTTTTGATTTTGATATGAGACAGGAATCCATTATCTTATTTTCCTGATTGTATTCGAGTCCTCTGTCTTTCTTGGTGAGTCTAGCTAAGTTTGTCAGTTTTGTTTATCTTTCCAAAAAAGGCTGCTCTCATTTTCATTGTTTTTTTTTTTGTCTTTTTAGTCTCCGTTGGATTTATTAATGCATTCCTTTTTGTTATTTCCTTATTTCTACTAATTTGGGGCTTTGTTTGTTGTTTTTTTTTTTTCTACTTATTTACCACATAAAGCAGGTTGTTTATTGGAGAGCATTTTCATGGATTGATGAAGACTTTAATTTCTATGAATGTCCCCCATAAAGCTACTTTTGCTGCATCCCATAAGTTTTTGTAGGTTGTCTTTTTCATCAGTGACCAGGTACTTCTAAAAGTTTTTTGATTTCTTCTTTGACTGTTGGATGTTCAGTAGCATGTTGTTAAATCTCCACATATTTTTTAAGATTATTTTAGTATCTGACAGAGAGTGAGACAGCGAGAGAGGGAACGCAAGCAGGGGGGTGGGAGAGGGAGAAGCAGGCTTCCCACTGAGCAAGGAGCCTGATTTGGGGCTAGATCCCAGGATCCGGGGTCAAGACCTGAGCTGAAAGCACATCCTTAACGATTGAGCCACCCAGGCCCCAAAAATCTCCACCTATTTTTGACTGTCCCATTTTTTTCTTGAGACTGATTTCTAGTTTCATATCATTGTGGTTGGACAAGATTTGAAGCAGAAGGTGAAGAGCGCATTCAGATGAAAGGTTTGTTTCCTGGAGGGTTTTTTGAGGCATACCATGAGTTCAGTGGGGATGGAGGAAGGTTTTGTGAGACGGGGGGTGGGGTTAACCCTCGTTAGAATTACTGACTACTACCATGCAGGCTGTATGCTACCGTTCACACCATAGTCCTGATGGACTTGTACTTCATTAAATATTTTCTAGGAGGTGTAGGCATAGCCTTTACTTAAAGAAAGGTGCCATGTGGGTTCATGGCATTACCCCAGGTCAGCAACCAGGATGTATGGTATTGTGGGGGATCAGAAGCAGGCTTTCTGTGGGAAGCGACAGAAATAGGGTATGGTGAGCTCCATGACCATAGGTGAGGTCCCTAGTGACCCACTGGGTGTTGGGTTCTGTGGATCTGTCTCATCAGGTGCTGTGGAATTCAGGGACACCCTCCTGTCTGTGGATTTGTGTGGAGACAGGTAGACATCAGTGTCTGGCCAGGCACGAGGGTCGCAATGGACCACCACCAGAGGTGCAGCGTGCGGGGGAGCCACTGCTTGGTTTCCCCGAAAGCTGACCAGGGTCTGTGACCGTGATTCCTAGCAGCTGCAAGGGAAGAGGAGGCCGGGGTGGTGCACACTTCCTAGACTTGTGCTCAGGACTAGTCTGGAGCCCACTGAAGTCAGCCACACCTGGCACAGAAGGCACCCAGTCAGTGTAGCTTTGGGCACTGCTCCCATGGCACTTTTGGGCCGGCTCCATGCTGCCACCTCCTGCATTTCATCATCATCTTCAAGGTCATGTGCCTCTGCTCTTGCCCCATGACCTCCGGGGTATTGTCCGTCCTCCATCTGGCCCTCGTCCCTGGTGCCCTGTGCAGTCCGATGACAGGGTAGCCTTCTCGAGACAAACATCTGGCCCTGATGGAAAACTTCCATGGATCTCTTGTGATGCGAGGATGATGCCCTGCCCTGGAAGGGGGCTGCAGGTCCAAAATCAGGAGAGCCATGTCTCCCTTTTCAGCATGGCCTGCACTCCCCTCAGTCTTCTTCAGGGAAGCTCTCCCCACTTCCTGAGCTGACAGCTCTGAACTTAAAAATGAATGTTATTTTACATATCTCTATGCTTTAGTTCATCCATGGCATGTCTTTCAACCCCGTTAGTGGGTTTTTTTTTTTTTAGCAGTTCTGAAGGGCTGTCTGCTCAAGGAGGGGATGACCTGGGCAGGGCAGCTTTCCCTCTCATCTCCCTCAGCATGTCTCTGAGCCCTGGGGCCAGCTGTCCCACTGAGGATTGAGGGACCCGAGCCAGCCCATCCTGAGCCCAGGCTGTGTCAGCTCATAGACTGATGCGTGTCGGAGCGGTGGGCAGATGGCATAGGCCAGGGGCAGGCAGTGTCTCCTTCTCATTCCTTCCCTCCCTTCCTCCCAGAAGTAGCTCAGAGCAGCCTTCAACCCCTGCATCTCCAGATCCCTTGACCTGTGCCTCCTGTGTTCAGCTGGTGACCTTGGAGTTTCGCATGGATTCTACCTCCCGTACCCTCTCCCATAGCAGTTCCTGGATCAGGGGAGGGGTCGGACCCTTGTCTGCTTTTGGTCTTCTTCCTGTCCCGCACCGAGCCCACCGACCGTTTCATCTTCCATGTATGTGCTTGGAAGCAAGCCCATCCACAGGGAACCTATTAGCCAAATGGATCCAGGCAATGAACATTGAAGTAGAGATCCAGAATCCATAATAAACCTGCTCTGAAACCTGTCCCAAAGTCTGTGACTCTCTCACACTGAAACAGAAACAATAATAGCTTTCTGGACTGTGAAGTGATATGTGTCTCTACTTCCAATCTTGAATGCATAGGTGCTGAACCTGGACAGAAAGGGACCATGGCTCCCGTGGGCTGGGATCCACAGTAAGAACGCAGTGAAATCTGAATTTTAGGCATTAAGTGAATAATTATTGTAGAGTGAATCCCAAGTAGGGCTTTTGCACATTGCACAGGAAAAGCTTTTTCAAAGAGGTTTCTGAAAGAAAAATCTTTTTTTAAAATTTATTTTAATTCCATTAGAGCTAACATACAGTGTTACATTCGTTTCAGGTGTACAGTAGAGTGATTCAGTAATTCTATATATTACAAAGTGGTCATCAAGAAAAGTGTCCTCTTAATCCCCTTCATCTATTTCACTCATCCCTCTATCCACCTCCTCTCTGGTAACCATCCGTTCTCTATTGAAAAGAGTTTGTATTTTGGTGTGTCTCCTTTTTCTCTTTTAGTTATTTACTTTTGTTTGTTTTTTAAATTCCCCATTAGAGTGACATCATATGGGATTTGTCTTTCTCTGACTGACAGATTTTAGTTTGGATAATACTCTCTAGCTCCATCCATGTGTCTGCAAATGGCAAGGTTTCATTCTTTTTCAAGCCGAGTAATACTCCATTGTGTGTGTGTGTGTGTGTGTGTGTGTGTGTGTGTGTGTGTGTGTGAATACACACATCTATCATCTCATTTGTCAATTTTTCTACAGACACTTGGGTTGCTTCCATATTGTGATATTGTAAATAATAGTGCAAGAAACATAGGGGTGCACGTATCCTTTTTACTTACTGTTTTCCTATTCTTTGGGTAAATACGAGTAGTGTGATTGTTGGATCGTAGGGTAGTTCTATATTTAATTTTTTGAGGAACCTTCATACTGTTTTCCACGGTGGCCACCACAGTTTGCATTCCCACCCACAGTTCACGAGGATTCCCCTTCATCCACATCCTCCCAACACCTGCTCTTTGTTGTGCTTTTGATGTTAGCCATTTTGACAGGTTTGATGTAAGACCTCATTGTCCTTTGGATTTACATTTTCCTGATGATGGGTGATGGTGAACATCTTTTCACGGGACTGTTGGCCATTTGTATTTCTTCTTTGGAGAAATGTCTGTCCATGTCTTCTGCCTATTTTTTAACTGGATTATTTGTTTTTTGGGGGGTCGAGTAGTATCAGTTGTATATGTTTTGGACACTATTCCTTTATTGCATATGATCTTTGCAAATATCATCTCCCTTTGAGTAGGTTGTCTTATGATTTTTACGTTTTCATTGTTCTTCTGCTGTGTGGAAACTTTTTATTTTGCTGTATTCCCAATAGTTTATTTTTGCTTTCATTTCCTTTGCCTCAGGACACAGTCTAGAAAAACGTTGGTATGGTCCATGTCAAGAAGTTGCTGTCTTCCCTCCTGTAGGATTTTTATGGATTCAGGTCTCATATTGAGGTCTTGAAACTGTTTTGTGTTTGTCTGTATTGTGTAAGAAAGCAGTCTAATTTCATTCTTTTGTGCGTAGCTGTCTAGTTTTCCCAACACCATTTGCTGTAGAGACTGTCCTTTTCCCTTTTGATATCGTTGCTTGCTTTGTGGAAGATTCATGGACCACATAATTATGGGTTTCTGTCTGAACTTGTATCGTGTTCCTTTGGTCGCTGTTTCTATTTTTGTGCCGTACTCTCTTGTTAGGATGACTGCAGCTTTGTAGTATAACCTGAAATCTGAAATAGTGAGTCCTCCAGCTTTGTTTTTCTTTTCCACATTGCACTGTCTGTTCGAAATCTTTAGTGGATCCATACAAATGTTTAGGATTGTTTATTCGAGGTCTTTTGTTCTTTAATTTAAATTCAATTAGCCAACTTACAGTACACCATTAGTTTCAGATGTAGTCTTAAATAAATTTTCAGTCGTGTGTAACACCCAGTGCTCATTGTATCATGTGGCCTCCTTAATGCTACTCACCCAGTTACCCCCCCCCCCAACTTCTCCAACAATCATCAGTTTCTTGCGATAGTTAAGAGTCCATCATGGGTTTTCTCCCTCTCTGATGACTTCCCATTCTATTTTCTCTTCCTTCCCCTATGGTCTTCTTCCTTGTTTCTGATATTCCACATAGGAGTGAAAGCATATGATCATTGTCTTTCTTTCATTGACTTATTCCACTCAGCATAATACCCTCCAGCTCCACCCATGTCGGTGTGATGGTAAGTATTCATCCTTTCTGATGGCTGAGTAATATTCCATTATATATATATATGATCCACATCTTCTTTATCCATTCATCTGTCCATGATCATCTGCACTCCTTCCACAGTTTGTCTATTATGGACATTGCTGCTATGAACACTGGGGTGCATGTGTCCCGTCTTCACTACATCTGTCTCTTTGGGGTCGATATCCCGTAGTGCAATTGCTGGGACATAGGGTAGCTTTATTTATAACTTCTTGAGGAAACTCTGTACCATTTTCAAGAGTGGCTGTACCGCACTGCATTCTTACAGGGGTGTAAGAGGGTTCCCGTTTCTCCACATCCTCTCCAAGATGTGTAGTTTCATGTCTTCTTATTTTTAGATATTCGGCCTCGTGTGGTAGGGCATCTATAGAGGTTTAGATTTCCATTTCCCTGAAGCCAAGTGATATGAAGCATTTATGCATGTATCTTTTGGTCACCAGTATGTCGTCATCATTGAAATGACTTCCCATTTTAATCCATCTCAAGACCTAAAGCTGGGTAAGGCACTGAAGCTGGATGATGCCATCGGTTGGAAGTGTGGAGAATTTCAAAAGATCTCCGTGGAGAGCAAGTTTAAAGGTCAGTGTGAACTACTAATTGGATCCGGGGAGATCTCTGAAAGTGGGGGTTGCCTGGGATGGGCTGAGGGGGCCCTCCGATTTTCCTATGAATCCTTGCTTCAGCCCCAAATGGACAGTTTCCTCCTGTGGGGCAGGGTGAGTCCTCTAGTCGTACAGAGGTGAGCCCAATGCCTGGTGCCTTGGAGGCAGGCAAACGGGGAGGGACCCTCAGCAGAAGACCCAGAGTTAGGTTAGGCCTCAAGAGACAGCAGGTCCGAACTGCCCAGTGCTCAGAGAACTCCCAGGCCGAGTGAGATGAGGGCACAAGGGCGGGTGAGTGTGAGCCTGAGGTTCCATCCGGAAGGGCCCACAAAGGTCGGGGTTCAGCAGAAGGAGCTCTCAGGGGGTGCCCCAATTCTCTTGCCCTGAATGCTCTGTTGTGCCCCAAAATGGTACAGTTTACTGTGGGTTGCAGGCTGAGTCCTACGGTGGGTCTTGGGTGTCCCCAATCCGCTGGAGTGGGGTGCCAGGACCCCGGGGAGGGGCCCCTCTGTGGCCAACCTTGGGTAAGGGTTAGTGTTCAGGAGCCCGGCAAGGACAATCTGCAGGCTGTGCGGCGAGCTCTGTGGAGGGCTGAGAGGAGGCCATTGGGGAGGGTGAGCATGGGCCTCAGGGTTGGGGCACGGGGGGCTGCCAAAGGATGGGGATGGGCTCCGGGGGCCTCCCCAAGTTCTCGTGCCCTGTAGGCTCTATAGAGCCCCAAGGGGCACGGTTTCCTGTCGGGTGGCAAGCTGAGTCCTGCGGTGGGGCACAGGTATCCCAATTACCCGGGTCTGTGGTGTAAGGCTCCTGGGGAGGCCCCCAAACCCACGGCAGACCTAGGGCTAGGGATAGGCCCAGGAGCCCCGCAGGCCCGATCTGTTGGCTGTATGGCGAGCTACACGGGCTGAGGTGAGGATGTGGGGAGAGTGAGCATGGGCCTCAGGGTTGGGGTGCGGGAGGCCACCGAAGTTCGCTGGTGGCTCAGGAGGGCCCTCCTGGTTCTCCCGCCCTGAATGCTCTATGGCCTCCCAAGGCACACGGTTTCCTACAGGGTGGCAAACTGAGTCCTGCTGTGGGGCTCAGGTGTCCCGAATCCCCGCGGCTACGGCTCCAGGCTCCTGGGGAGGGGCCCCTCCACAGATGAACTATGGTTAGGGTTGGGGCCCAGGAATCCCGCAGGCCAGATCTGCCCACTATGTGGCAAGCTCCGCCCTGGGCTGAGTTGAAGGTGCGGGGTGGGGTGAGCATGGGCTTCACAGTTGAGTTTAGGGATCGCCGAAGTTCGCCGGGGGCTCTGGGGGCCCTCCTGGTTCTTCCGCCCTGAATGCTCTACAGCCTCCCAAGGGGCACAGTTTCCCGCGGGCTGGCAGGCTTTATCCTTCAGTGGGGCTCAAGTGTCCCCAGTCCCTGGGGCTGCGGCACCGGGCCCCAGGGGAGGGGCCCTACCCAGCCGACCTAGGGTCAGGTGTAGGCCCCAGGAACCCGGCAGGTCTGATCTGCCGGCTCTGCGATGAGTTCGGTGGCAACCTGAAGGGAAGGCGTGGGGCGGGATGAGTGTGGGCCTCAGGGTTGGGGTGTAGGGGCCACCGAGGATCCCTGGGGGCTCAGGGGGGCCCTACCAGTTCTCTTGCATGGGATGTTCTGTGGCGCCCCAATGGGCATGGTTTCCTGAGGGGTGGCAGGATGAGTCCCGTGGTGGGGCTCAGGTGTACCCAATCCCTGGGGTTAGGGTACAGATTAGGGTATGGGTTGAGGTTAGGGTATGGGTTAAGGTTAGGGTATGGGTTACGGTTAGGGTATGGGTGAGGGTAGGGGTTAGGGTTAGGGTAAGGAGAGGGTACGGGTTAGGGTTGGGTTTTGGGGTTACAGGTTAGAGGTTATGGGTTAGGGTACAGATTAGGGTTTAGGGTACGGGTTAGGGTTTAGGGTTCGGGTTTAGGGTTAGGGTTAGGGTTGGAGTACGGGTTAGGTTTAGGGTATTGGTTAGGTTTAGGGTATGGGTTAGGGTACGCATTAGGGTACGGTTTAGGGTACAGGTTAGGGGACGGTTTAGAGTAAGTGTTGGCGTACGGATTTGGGTACGGCATAGGGTACGGATTAGGGTTAGGGTACGGGTTAGGAAACACGTTAGGGATTGGGATTGGGTACGGTTTAGGGTTAGGGTATGGGTTATGGTACAGATTAGGGTTAGGTATGGGTTAGGGTATGGGTTAGGGTCCAGGTTAGTGATAGGGTACGGGTTAGTTTATGGGTTAGGGTACGGGTTAGGGTATGGGTTAAAGTTAAGGTAAGGGTACTGGTTAGGGTTAGGGTAAGGGTTACAGTTTAGTGTTTAGGGTTACGGTTAGGGTATGGGTTAGGGTTAGGTTATGGGTAGGGTTAGGGTACGGGTTATGGTATGAGTTAGGACATGGGTTAGTGTCAGGTTTTAAGGTTTAGGGTTAAAGTTAGGGTATGGGTTAGGGTACTTGTTAGGGTTACGGTTAGGTTTAGGGTACGGTTTAAGTTACGGGTTAGGGTACAGTTTAGGGTTAGGGTATGGGTTAGAGTACGTTTTAGGGTTACGGTTAGGGTTAGGGTACAGGTTAGGTTTAGGGTTAGGGTACGGGTAGGGTTAGGGTTAGGGTACGGGTTAGGGTTAGGTTTAGGGTTAGGTTACGGGTTATGGGTAGGTTTAGCTGAAGGGGTAGGGTTAGGGGTTAGGGTTAGGGGTTAAGTTTTAGGGTTTAAGGTTAGGTGTTAGGGTTTAGGCTTAGGGTTAGACCCCAGTAGGCCAGCAGGACCGATGCGCCTGCTGTGCGGGGAGCGGAGGAGTGGGACGAGGTGAGGGCGCTGGCGAGCAGGAGTATGGTATCCAGCGTTTTGGCGCAGGAGGCCTTTGAACATTGCTAGAGGCTCGGAGGGCCCTGCCCGTTCTCCCGCCCTAAATGACTAGTGACGCCCCAGCGGGCCGATGTCGACGGGGCGGCAGGGTGAGTCCGGCACTGCAGCTCGGGTGTCCCCAATCCCCGGCTTTGGTCACCAGTCCCCTTGTGAGGGCCCCCTCTGGGGCCAATCTAGTGTTAGGGTTAGCCCCCAGGAGGCCAGCAGGCCCCATATGCCAGCTGTGCGGTGCGCGGAGGGGCGGGCCATGGTGAGGGACTGGCGAGCTGGAAGGTGGTACCCAAAGTTTTGGCGCCGGGGGCCCTCGAATGTCGCCGGGGACTCAGAGGGCCCTGCCCATTCTCCTGCCCCGAATGAGTGGCGGCTCCACTAGCAGCCCGAGTGGTGGCGGGGCGGCAGGGTGGGTCTGGCGCTGAGGCTCGGGGGTCTCCAATGCCAGACGTTGCAGCACGAGGCCCCTTGGGAGAGGCCCCTTGGGGGCCGACCTAGGGTAAAGGTTAGCTCCTGGAGGCTGTAGGCACAATCCGCAGTCTGGGGCGAATGGAGACGCGGTCGAAGATCAGGGCGCTGGCGAGCAGGAGACTGGGCCCCAGCCTTTTGGCGCTGCGGGCCTTCGAAGGTCACTGGGGCAGGGAGGGCCCTGCCCATCCTCCAGCCCTGAATGATCGGCGGTACCCTAGTGGCCCGGGTGTGGGCGGGGCGGAACGGTGAGTCCAGCGTTGTGACTCAGGGGTCCCCAATCCCTGGCGTTCGGCGGCAGTCCCTTTGGGAGGGGCCCCTTGGAGGCCGACCTAGGGTTAGGGTTAGCCCCCAGGAGGCTGGCAGGCTCGATCCACCGGCTCCGTGGCAAATGGAGGGGTGGGCCAAGGTGAGGTCGCTGGCGAGCGGAAGCGTGGGCCCCAACATTTTGGCTCGGTGGGCCTTCGAATGTCGCAGGGGGCTCGGAGGGCCCTGCTCGTTCTCCCGCCATGAAGGACCGGCGACGCCCTTAGCTCCCTGGGTGGCAGCGGGGTGGCAGGGTCAGTCCTGCACTGGTGCTTGGGTTTCCCCAATCCCC
>NW_028273798.1:0-39669 GCF_024610735.1 Ursus americanus | reverse complement strand
AAATTCCCCATTAGAGTGACATCGTATGGGATTTGTCTTTCTCTGACTGACTGATTTTAGTTAGGATAATACTCTCTAGCTCCATCCATATGGCTGCAAATGGCAAGGTTTCATTCTTTTTCAAGCCGAGTAATACTCCATTGTGTGTGTGTGTGTGTGTGTGTGTGTGTGTGTGTGTGTGTGTGTGAATACACACATCTATCATCTCATTTGTCAATTTTTCTACAGACACTTGGGTTGCTTCCATATTGTGATATTGTAAATAATGGTGCAAGAAACATAGGGGTGCACGTATCCTTTTACGTTTCTGTTTTCCTATTCTTTGAGTAAATATGAGTAGTGTGAATGTTGGATCATAGGGTAGTTCTATATTTAATTTTTTGAGGAACCTTCATACTGTTTTCCACGGTGGCCACCACAGTTTGCATTCCCACCCACAGTTCAGGAGGATTCCCCTTTATCCACATCCTCCCAACAGCTGCTCTTTGTTGTGCTTTTGATGTTAGCCATTCTGACAGGTTTGAGGTATTACCTCATTGTCCTTTGGATTTACATTTTCCTGATGATGGGTGATGTTGAACATCTTTTCACGGGACTGTTGGCCATTTGTATTTCTTCTTTGGAGAAATGTCTGTCCATGTCTTCTGCCTATTTTTTAACTGGATTATTTGTTTTTTGGGGGTTGAGTAGTATCAGTTGTATATGTTTTGGACACTATCCCTTTATTGCATATGATCTTTGCAAATATCTTCTCCCTTTGAGTAGGTTGTCTTATTATTTTTATGTTTTCATTGTTCTTCTGCCGTGTGGAAACTTTTTATTTTGCTGTATTCCCAATAGTTTATTTTTGCTTTCATTTCCTTTGCCTCAGGAGACAGTCTAGAAAAACGTTGGTATGGTCCATGTCAAGAAGTTACTGTCTTCCCTCCTGTAGGATTTTTATGGATTCAGATCTCATATTGAGGTCTTGAAACTGTTTTGTGTTTGTCTTTATTGTGTAAGAAAGCAGTCTAATTTCATTCTTTTGTGTGTAGCTGTCTAGTTTTCCCAACACCATTTGTTGTAGAGACTGTCCTTTTCCCTTTTGATATCGTTGCTTGCTTTGTGGAAGATTCATGGACCACATAATTGTGGGTTTCTGTCTGAACTTGTATCCTGTTCCTTTGGTCGCTGTGTCTATTTTTGTGCCGTACTGTCTTGTTAGGATGACTGCAGCTTTGTAGTATAACCTGAAATCTGAAATTGTGAGTCCTCCACCTTTGTTTTTCTTTTCCACATTGCACTGGCTGTTCGGAATCTTTAGTGGTTCCATACAAATGTTTAGGATTGTTTATTCGAGGTCTTTTGTTCTTTAATTTAAATTCAATTAGCCAACTTACAGTACATCATTCGTTTCAGATGTAGTCTTCAATAAATTTTCAGTCTTGTGTATCACCCAGTGCTCATTGTATCGTGTGACCTCCTTAATGCTACTCACCCAGTTACCCCCCCCAACTTCTCCTCCAACAATCATCAGTTTCTTGCGATAGTTAAGAGTCCATCATGGGTTTTCTCCCTCTCTGATGACTTCCCATTCTATTTTCCCTTCCTTCCCCTATGGTCTTCTTCCTTGTTTCTGATATTCCACATAGGAGTGAAAGCATATGATCATTGTCTTTCTTTCATTGACTTATTCCACTCAGCATAATACCCTCCAGCTCCACCCAGGTCGGTGTGATGGTAAGTATTCATCCTATCTGATGGCTGAGTAATATCCCATTATATATATGATCCACATCTTCTTTATCCATTCATCTATCCATGGTCATCTGCACTCTTTCCGCAGCTTGTCTATTATGGATATTGTTGCTATGAACACTGGTGTGCATGTGTCCTGTCTTCAATACCTCTGTCTCTGGGGGTAAATACCCAGTAGTGCAATTGCTGGGACATAGGGTAGCTTTATTTATAACTTCTTGAGGAAATTCTGTACCATTTTCAAGAGTGGCTGTACTGGACTGCATTCGTACAGGGGTGTAAGAGGGTTCCCGTTTCTCCATATCCTCTCCAACATATATAGTTTCATGTCTTCTTATTTTTAGATATTCAGCCTCGTGTGATATGGCATCTATAGGGGTTTACATTTGTATTTCCCTGAAGCCAAGTGATATGAAGCATTTATGCATGTATCTTTTGATCACCAGTACGTCGTTATCAGTGAAATGACTTCCCATTTTAATCTATCTCAAGACCTAAAGCTGGGGAAGGCACTGAAGCTGGATGATGCCATTGGTTGGAAGTGTGGAGAATTTCAAAAGATCTCCGTGGAGAGCAAGTTTAAAGGTCAGTGTGAAGCTACTAATTGGATCCGGGGAGATCTCTGAAAGTGGGGGTTGCCTGGGATGGGCTGAGGGGGGCCCTCCGATTTTCCTATGAATCCTTGCTGCAGCCCCAAATGGACAGTTTCCTCCTGTGGGGCAGGCTGAGTCCTCTACTCGTGCAGAGGTGAGCCCAATGCCTGGTGCCTTGGAGGCAGGCAAACGGGGAGGGACCCTCAGCAGAAGACCCAGGGTTAGGTTAGGCCTCAAGAGACAGCAGGTCCGAACTGCCCAGTGCTCAGAGAACTCCCAGGCTGAGTGAGATGAGGGCACAAGGGCGGGTGAGTGTGAGCCTTGGGGTTTCATCTGGAAGGGCCCACAAAAGTCGGGGTTCACCAGAAGGGGCTCTCAGGGGGTGTCCCAATTCTCTTGCCCTGAATGCTCTGTTGTGCCCCCAAACGGTACAGTTTCCTGTGGGCTGCAGGATGAGTCCTACAGTGGGGCTTCGGTGTCCCCAATCCCCCGGAGTGGGGTGCCAGGGCCCTGGGGAGGGGCCCCTCTGTGGCCAACCTAGGGTAAGGGTTAGGGTCCAGGAGCCTGGCAGGGACTATCTGCAAGCTGTGTGGCGAGCTCTGTGGAGGGCTGAGAGGAGGCCATGGGGGAGGGTGAGAATGGGCCTCAGGGTTGGGGCATGGGAGGCTGCCAAGGATGGGGATGGGCTCCGGGGGCCTCCCCAAGTTCTCGTGCCCTGTAGGCTCCGTAGAGCCCCAAGGGGCACGGTTTCCTGTCAGGTGGCAAGCTGAGTCCTGCAGTGGGGCACAGGTATCCCAATTCCCCCGGGCTGCGGTGTAAGGCTCCTGGGGAGGCCCCCACACCCACAGCCGACCTAGGGCTAGGTTTAGGCCCAGAAGCCCCGCAGGCCCGATCTGCTGGCTGTATGGCTAGTTACAGGGGCTGAGGTGAGGGTGTGGGGGAGGGTGAGCGTGGGCCTCAGGGTTGGGGTGCGGGAGGCCACCGAAGTTCGCTGGTGTCTCAGGAAGGCCCTACTGGTTCTCCTGCCCTGAATGCTCTATGGCCTCCCAGGGTGCACGGTTTCCTGCGGGGTGGCAGACTGAGTCCTGCTGTGGGGCTCAGGTGTCCCGAATCCCCGCGGCTGCAGCTCCAGGCTCCTGGGGAGGGGCCCCTCCACAGATGAACTAGGGTTAGGGTTGGGGCCCAGGAACCCCGCAGGCCAGATCTGCCCAGTATGTGGCGAGCTCCGCCGCGGCCTGAGGTGAGGGTGCGGGATGGGGTGAGCATGGGCTTCAATGGTGGGTTTAGGGATCGCCGAAGTTCGCCGGGGGCTCTGGGGGCCCTCCTGGTTCTCCCGCCCTGAATGCTCTACAGCCTCCCAAGTGGCACGGTTTCCTGCGGGCTGGCAGGCTTTGTCCTGCAGTGGGGCTCAGGTGTCCCCAGGCCCTGGTGCTGCGGCACTGGGCCCCAGGGGAGGGGCCCTACCCAGCGGACCTAGGGTCAGGTCTAGGCCTCAGGAACCTGGCAGGCCTGATCTGCCGGCTCTGCGTCGAGGTCGGTGGCAAGCTGAAGGGAAGGCGTGGGGCAGGATGAGCATGGGCCTCAGGGTTGGGGTGTAGGGGGCTGCCGAGGATCGCTGGTGGCTCAGGGGGGCCCTACCAGTTCTTCTGCACAGGATGCTCTGCGGCGCCCCAAGGGGCATGGTTTCCTGAGGGGTGGCAGGCTTAGTCCCGTGGTTGGGCTCAGGTGTACCCAATCCCCAGGGTTAGGGTACGGATTAGGGTATGGGTTAAGGTTAGGGTATGGGTTACGGTTAGGGCATGTGTGAGGGTAGGGGTTAGGGTTAGGGTAAGGAGAGGGTACGGGTTAGGGTTGGGTTTAGGGGTTACAGGTTAGAGGTTATGAGTTAGGGTACAGATTAGGGTTTAGGGTACGGGTTAGGGTTTAGGGTTTGGGTTTAGGGTTAGGGTTTGGGTTGGAGTACGGGTTAGGTTTAGGGTACGGGTCAGGGTTAGGGTATGGGTTAGTGTACGCATTAGGGTACGGTTTAGGGTACGGGTTAGGGTACGGTTTAGGGTAAGTGTTTGCGTACGGATTTGGGTACGGCTTAGGGTACGGGTTATGGTTAGGGTACGGGTTAGGGAACGGGTTAGGGATAGGGATTGGGTACGGTTTAGGGTTAGGGTATGGGTTAGGGTACGGGTTAGGGTACAGGTTAGGGTTAGGTATGGGTTAGGCTATGGGTTAGGGTCCGGGTTAGAGATAGGGTACGGGTTAGGGTATGGGTTAGGGTACGGGTTAGGGTATGGGTTAACGTTAAGGTAAGGGTATGGGTTCAGGTTAAGGTAAGGGTATTGGTTAGGGTTAGGGTACAGGTAGGGTTAGGGTACGGGTCATGGTACGAGTTAGGATATGGGTTAGGGTCAGGGTTTAGGGTTTAGTGTTAAAGTAAGGGTATGGGTTAGGGTACTTGTTAGGGTTACGGTTAGGTTTAGGGTATGGTTTAAATTACGGGTTAGGATATAGTTTAGGGTTAGGGTTACGGTACGGGTTAGAGTACGTGTTAGGGTTTCGGTTAGGGTTAGGGTATAGGTTAGGGTTAGGGTTAGGGTACGGGTTAGGGTTAGGTTTAGGTTTAGGTTACGGTTTAGGGGTAGGGTTAGCTGAAGGGGTAGGGTTAGGGGTAGGGTTAGGGGTATGGTAGGTGTCGGGGTTGGGTTAGGGTTTAGGGTTAGGTTTTGGGGTTAGTGGTTAAGGTTAGGGTTTAGTGTTTAGGGTTTCGGGATTAGGGTTAGGGGTTAGGGTTTAGGGTTTAGTGTTAATGTTAGGGTTTAGGGTTTAAGGATTAGGGTTTAGGGTTAGGTTTAGGGTAGGGTTAGGGTTAGGGTAAGTGTTAGGGGTTAGGGTTAGGATTAGGGGTTAAGGTTTAGGGTTTAAGGTTAGGGCTTAGGGTTTATTTAGGGTTAGGGTTAGACCCCAGTAGGCCAGCAGGACCGATGCGCCGGCTGTGCGGCGAGTGGAGGAGTGGGACGATTGAGGGTGCTGGCGAGCTGGAGTATGGTATCCCGCGTTTTGGCACAGGCGACCTTTGAACACCACTCCTGGCTCGGAGGGCCCTGCCCATTCTCCCGCCCTGAATGACCGGCGGCGCCCCTAGCGGCCTGGGTCGTGGCGGGATGGCAGTGTGAGTCTGGCACTGCGGTTTGGGGGTCCCCAATGCCATGCGTTGCAGCGCAAGGGCCCTTGGGAGGGGCCCCTGGGGCCGTCCTAGGGTTACTGTTAGCACCCAGGAGTCCGGTAGACATGATCCGCCAGCTGTGCAGTAGCGGAGGGCCAGGCCAAGGTGAGGGCGCTGGCGAGCTGGGGCGTGGGCCCATGCAGTTTGGCGCGGGGGCCTTGGAAGGTCGCCTGGGGATTGGATGGCCCTGCCGGTTCTCCCGCCCTGAATGGCCAGAGGCGCCCCTAGCGACCCGGGTCGTGGCGGGGCAGCACGGTGAGTATGGCGCTGGGGCTCGGGGGTCCCCAATCCCTGGCGTTGCTGCGCCAGGCCCCTTGGGAGGTTCCCCTTGGGGGCCAACCTAAGGTTAGGGTTAGCCCCCAGGGGGCTGGAGGCCCGATCCGCTGGCTGTTTGGTGAGCAGAGGGGCGGGTCGAGGTGAGGGCGCTGGTGAGCGGGAGCATCAGCCCAAGCATTTTGGTGCGTGGGCCCTTAGATGTTCACCGGGACTCGGAGGGCCCTGCCCATTCTCCCGACCTGAATGACCGGTGGCGCTCCTAGTGGCCTGCGTGCCAGCGGGGTGGCAGGGTGAGTGCGGCGCTGGGGCTTGGGGGTCATCAATCCCCGGTGTTGCGGGACAGGCCCCTTGGGAGGGGCCCCTCAGGGGCCAACCTAGGGTTAGGGTTAGCCCCCAGGAGGCCGGCAGGCCCAATACGCCAGCTGTGCAGCGAGCGGAGGGGCGGGCCGAGGTGAGTGCCCTGGCGAGCTGGAAGGTGGTACCCAAAGTTTTGGCACCAGGGGCCCTCGAATGTCGCCGGGGACTCGGAGGGCCCTGCCCGTTCTCCCGCCCTGAATGAGTGGCGGCTCCCCTAGCAACCCGAGTGGTGGCGGGGCTGCAGGGTGGGTCTGGTGCTGAGGCTCGGGGGTCCCCAATGCCAGGCGTTGCGGCACCAGGCCCCTTGGGCGGGGCCCCTTGGGGGCCGAACTAGGGTAAAGGTTAGCTCCTGGAGGCCGGCAGGCACGATCCACAGTCTGGGGCGAATGGAGGTGTGGTCGAAGATCAGGGCGCTGGCGAGCAAGAGAGTGGGCCCCAGCGTTTTGGCGCTGGGGGCCTTCGAAGGTCACCGGGGCAGGGAGGGCCCTGCCCGTTCTCCCGCCCTGAATGACTGGCGGTACCCTAGCGGCCCGGGTGTGGTCGGGGCGGAACGGTGAGTCCAGCGTTGCGACTCGGGGGTCTCCAATCCCTGGCGTTCGGCGGCAGTCCCTTTGGGAGGGGCACCTTGGGGGCCGACCTAGGGTTAGGGTTATCCCCCAGGAGGCCGGCAGGCTCAATCCACCGGCTCTGTGGTGAATGGGGGGGTGGACCAAGGTGAGGTCGCTGGCGAACGGAAGCGTGGGCCCCAACATTTTGGCTCGGTGGGCTTTCAAATGTCGCAGGGGGCTCGGAGGGCCCTGCTCCTTCTCCCGCCATGAAGGACCGGCGACGCCCCTAGCTCCCCGGGTGGCAGCGGGGTGGCACGGTTAGTCCTGCACTGGTGCTTGGGTTTCCCAATCCCCAGCGTTGCGGCGCCAGGCCCCTTGGGAGGGGCCCCTCTGGGACTGTCCTAGGGTTAGGTTAACCCCCAGGAGGCCAGCAGTCCGGATCCGCAGGCTGTGCAGTGAGCGGAGGAGGGATTGACCGTGGTAGGGCGCAGTTGAGCAGTAGCGTGGTACCCAGTGTTTTGGCGTGGGGGGCCTTCTTATTTCACCGGAGGCTCGGAGGGCCCTGCCGGTTATCCCGCCCTGAATGCCCGGAGTCGCTCCTAGAGGCCCGCGTGGCGGCAGGGCGGCAGGGTGGCCCGGCGCTGGGCCTTGCGGGTCCCCAATCCCTGCCGTTGTGGCACCAAGCCTATTGGGAGGGGCCACTCTGGGGCCCATCTAGGGTTACAATTAGCCCTGAGGAGCCCGGGAGGCCAGATCCACCAGCTGTGTGGCTAGAGCAGGGGTGGGTTGAGGTGAGAGCGCTGTAGAGCGGGAGCATGGGCTTCAGCGTTTTGGCGCAGGGGACCTATAAATGTCGCTGGGGGCTCGGAGGGCCCTGCGCGTTCCCCCACCCTGAATGACCAGTGGCGCCCCAAGTGGCCCGGGTGGCGGCGGAGGGGCAGGTTGAGTACATCATTGGGGCTTGGGGGTCCTCAATCTCCAGCATCGTGGCGCCAGGCCCTTTGGGAGTGCCCTTCGGGGGCCGACCTGGGGTAAGGGTTAGCCCCCAGGAGGCCGGCAGGCCCAATAAGATGGCTGTGGGGCGAGCGGAGGAGTGGGCTGAGGTGAGGGCGATGGGGAGCAAGATTGTGGGCCCCTGCATTTTGGCACTGGAGGCTTCAAATATCTCCGGTTCCTCCAGGGCCCTGTCCCTTCTCCCGCCCTGAATGACCGGCGGCGACCCTAGCGGCCCGGGTGGCAGCGTTGTGGGAGGGTGAGTCTGGCTTTGGGGCTTGGGGTTCCAGATCCCTGGCGTAGTGGCACCAAAACCCTTGGGAGGGGCCCCTGGGGGGCCGACCTAGGGTTAGGGTTAACCCCCAGGAGACCGTCAGGCCCAACCGCACACTGTGCGGCGAGCTGAGGTGCGGCCCGAGGTGAAGGCGCTGGGGAGCGGGAGCATGGGCACCAGCGTTTTGGCACGGGGAGCCTTTGAAGGTCACCGGGGACTCAGAAGGCCCTGCCCTTCTCTCGCCCTCTATGACCCACGGCGCCCCTAGCGGCCCAGGTGGGGACAGTGCGGCAGGGTGAGTCCGGCTCTGGGGCTCTGAGTCACCAATCCCCAGCATTGCAGAGCCAGGCCGCTTGGGATGTCCCCTCAGGGCCGACCTAGGGTTTTGGTTAGCTGCCAGGAGCCCGGCAGGCCCTATCCACCGGCTCTCAAGCAAGCGGTGGGCTGGGCCTAGGTGAGGGCGCTGGCGAGCAGGATCCTGGGAGCCAACGTTTTTGCGTGGGGAGCCTTCAAAGGTCAGCGTGGGCTCGGAGGGCCCTGCCCGATCTCTTGCCCTGATTGACCGGCGGGGCCTCTAGCGGCTCGGGTGGCTGAAGGGCAGCAGGGTGAGTGCGGCACATGAGCTCGGGGTCCCCATCCCCAGCGTTGCGACGCCAGGCCCCTTGGGAAGTACCCCTCGGTGGCCGACCTATGGTTAGGGTTAGCCTCCAGGAGCCCCGCAGGCCCGATACACCACCTGTGCGTCGAGCGGAGAGTTGGGCCGAGGTGAGGGTGCTGGTGAACATGAGCCTGGGCCCAAGCGTTTTGGTTCGGTGCGCCTCTGAAGGTCGGCAGGGGTTCGGAGGGCCCTGCCAGTTCTCCCACCCTGAATGAATGGCGGCGCCCCTAGCGGCCTGTGTGAGTTGGGGTGGCAGCGTGCATCCGGCGCTGGGGAGTGGGGGCCCCCAATCCCTGGCGTTGCAGCGCCAGGCCCCTTAGGAAGGGACCTTCAGGGGCTGTCCTAGGGTTAGGGTGAGCTCCCAAGAGGCCGGCAGGCCCGAGTCGCTGGCTCTACGAAGAGCGGAGGTGCGGGCCGAGTTGAGGGTGATGCAGAGCGGGAGCGTGGTCCCCAGCACTTTGGCGCCCTGGGCCTTCGACTGTTGCCATGGCTCAAAGGGCCCTGCCCGTTCTCCTGCCCTGAAGAACCAGCGGCGCCCTTAGCAGCTCCCTTGGCGGTGGAGCGGCAGGGTGAGTCCATGCTGCGGCTCGTGGATCCCCAATCCCCAGCGTTGTGGGGCCAGGCCTCTTGGGAGGGGCTCCTCTTGGGAGGACCTAGGTTTAGAGTTAGCACCCAGGAGGCCAGCAGGCCCAATCCTCTGGCTGGGCGGCGAGAGGTGGGCGGCCTGAGGTAAAGGCGCTGGCGATCGGGAGCGTGGGCCCCTGCATTTTGGCGCAGGAGGCTTCAAATATCGCCGGTTTCTCCAGGGCCCTGTCCCTTCTCCCGCCCTGAATGACGGGCGGCGCCACTAGCAGCCCGGGTGGCGACGTGGCGGCAGGGTGAGTCTGGCTCTGGGTCTTGGGGTCCCTGATCCCCAGTGTAGCGGCACCAGGACCCTTGGGAGGGGCCCCTGGGTGGCTGACCTAGGGTTAGGGTTAGCCTCAGGAGGCCGGCAGGTGGGATCCGGCCACTGTCCAGGGAGCGGATGGCGGGGCCGAGGTGAGGGCGTTGGGGAGCGGGAGCGTGGGCACCAGCGTTTTGGCACGGGGAGCCTTTGAAGGCCACCGGGGGCTCGGAAGGCCCTGCCCCTTCTCTCGCCCTGAATGACCCGCAGTGCTCCTAGCGGCCCGGGTGGCGGCGTTGCGGTAGGGTGAGTGTGGCTCTGGGGCTTGAGGTTCCGGATCCCCGGCGAAGCGGCACCAGGACCCTTGGGAGGGGCCCCTGGGTGGCCGACCTAGGGTTAGGGTTAGCACCCGGGAGGCCGGCAGGCGGGATCCGCCCGCTGTGCGTGGAGCGGAGGGGCGGGCCGAGGTGAGGGCGCTGGCGAGCAAGAGCCTGGGCCCAAGCGTTTTGGCACGGGGGGCCAACGAATGTCTCCGGGGACTCGGCGGGCCCTGCCCATTCTCCTCCCTGAATGACCGGCGGCGCCCCTAGCAGCCCAGGTGGCGGCGGGGCGGCATGTAAGTCCGGGCATAGGGCTCGGGGGTCCCCAGTCCACCGCGTTGCGGCGCCAGGCCCCTTGGGAGGGGCCCCTCGGAGGCTGACCTAGGGTTAGGTTTAGCCCCTAGGATGCCGGCAGGCCCTATTCGCCAGCCGTGTGGAGACTGGAGTGGCGGACCGAGGTGAGGGCACTGGTGAGCGGGAGCGTGGGCCCGGGTGTTTTGGCGCGGGGGGCTTTTGAAGGTCGCCGTGTCTTGGAGGGCCCTGCCCGTGCTCCCGCCCTGAATGAACGGCACCACCCCAAGCCCCCGGGTGGCGGCTGGGTGGCAGGGTGAGTCCAGTGCTGAGGCTCGGGGGTCCCCAATCCCCAGCGTTGCGGCGCCAGATCCCTTGGGAGGGGCCCCTCGGGGGTCGATCTAGGGTTGCGGTTAGCCCCCAGGAGGCCGGTGGACCCGATCAGCGGCTGTGCGGCACGCGGAGGGTTGGGCCGAGGTGAGGGCGCTGGCGAGACTGAGCATGAGCCCAAGCGTTTTAGTGCGGGGGGCCTTCGAAGGTCAGTGGGGGCTCGGAGGGACCTGCCCGTTCTCCCGCTCTGAATGACCGGCGGGGCCCCTAGAGGCTCCGGTGCCTGAAGGGCAGCAGGGTGAGACCGGCACTTGGGTTGGGGTCCCCATTCCCGGCGTTGTGGCGCCAGGCCACTTGGGAAGGGCCCCTCCGTGGCCGACCTACAGTTAGGGTTAGCCCCCAGGAGGCCAGCAGGCCCGATACACCGCCTGTGCGTCGAGCGGAGAGTTGGGCCGAGGTGAGGGTGCTGGTGAACATGAGCCCGGGCCCAAGCGTTTTGGTTCGGGGCGCCTTCGAAGGTCGGCGGGGGTTCGAAGGGCCCTGCCCGTTCTCCCACCCTGAATGAATGGCGGCGCCCCTAGCGGCACGTGTGGGGCAGGGCGGCAGGGTGCATCCAGCGCTGGGGCTTGGGGGTTCCCAATCCCCGGCGTTGCGGCGCCAGGCCCCTTAGGAAGCGACCCTCGGGGCCGTCCTAGGGTTAGGGTTAGCGCCCAGGAGGCCGGCAGGCCCGATCCGCCGGCTGTGCGAGGAGTGGAGATGCAGGCCGAGTTGAGGGCGATGGCGAGCGGGAGCTGGGCCCCAGCGATTTGGCATCCTGGGCCTTTGAATGTTGCCATGGCTCGGAGGGCCCTGCCCTTTCTCCTGCAATGAATAACCAGCAAGGCCCCTAGCGGCTCCGTTGGCAGTGGGGCGGCAGGGTGAATCCCAGGCTGCGGTTCGGGGATCCCCAGTCCCCGGCGTTGTGGTGCCAGGCCCCTTGGGAGGGGCTCCTCGTGGGCCAACCCAGGGTTAGAGTTAGCCCCCATAAGGCCGGCAGGCCAGATCCTCTGGCTGGGCGGTGAGAGGTGGGCGGGCCGAGGTAAAAGCGCTGGGGTGCGGGATTGTGGGCCCCTGCATTTTGGGGTGGGAGGCTTCAAATGTCGCCGGTTTCTCCAGGGCCCTGTCAGTTCTCCCGCCCTGAATGACCGGCGGTGCCCCTCGCGGCCCGGGGGGCAGCGTTGTGGGAGGGTGAGTCTGGCTTTGGGGCTTGGGGTTCCAGATCCCTGGCGTAGTGGCACCAAAACCCTTGGGAGGGGCCCCTGGGGGGCCGACCTAGGGTTAGGGTTAGCCCCCAGGAGACCGTCAGGCCCAACCGCACACTGTGCGGCGAGCTGAGGTGCGGCCCGAGGTGAAGGCGCTGGGGAGCGGGAGCGTGGGCACCAGCGTTTTGGCACAGGGAGCCTTTGAAGGTCACCGGGGACTCAGAAGGCCCTGCCCTTCTCTCGCCCTCTATGACCCGCGGCGCCCCTAGCGGCCCAGGTGGGGACAGTGCGGCAGGGTGAGTCCGGCTCTGGGGCTCTGAGTCACCAATCCCCAGCATTGCAGAGCCAGGCCGCTTGGGATGTCCCCTCAGGGCCGACCTAGGGTTTTGGTTAGCTGCCAGGAGCCCGGCAGGCCCTATCCACCGGCTCTCAAGCAAGCGGTGGGGTGGGCCTAGGTGAGGGCGCTGGCGAGCAGGATCCTGGGAGCCAACGTTTTTGCGCGGGGAGCCTTCAAAGGTCAGCGTGGGCTCGGAGGGCCCTGCCCGATCTCTTGCCCTGATTGACCGGCGGGGCCTCTAGCGGCTCGGGTGGCTGAAGGGCAGCAGGGTGAGTGCGGCACATGAGCTCGGGGTCCCCATCCCCAGCGTTGCGACGCCAGGCCCCTTGGGAAGTGCCCCTCGGTGGCCGACCTATGGTTAGGGTTAGCCTCCAGGAGCCCCGCAGGCCCGATACACCACCTGTGCGTCGAGCGGAGAGTTGGGCCGAGGTGAGGGTGCTGGTGAACATGAGCCTGGGCCCAAGCGTTTTGGTTCGGTGCGCCTTCGAAGGTCGGCAGGGGTTCGGAGGGCCCTGCCAGTTCTCCCACCCTGAATGAATGGCGGCGCCCCTAGCGGCCTGTGTGGGTTGGGGTGGCAGCGTGCATCCGGCGCTGGGGCTTGGGGGCCCCCAATCCCTGGCGTTGCGACGCCAGGCCCCTTAGGAAGGGACCTTCAGGGGCTGTCCTAGGGTTAGGGTGAGCTCCCAGGAGGCCGGCAGGCCCGAGTCGCTGGCTCTGCGAAGAGCGGAGGTGCGGGCCGAGTTGAGGGTGATGCAGAGCGGGAGCGTGGTCCCCAGCGTTTTGGCGCCCTGGGCCTTCGACTGTTGCCATGGCTCAAAGGGCCCTGCCCGTTCTCCTGCCCTGAAGAACCAGAGGCGCCCTTAGCAGCTCCCTTGGCGGCGGAGCGGCAGGGTGAGTCCATGCTGCGGCTCGGGGATCCCCAATCCCCAGCGTTGTGGGGCCAGGCTTCTTGGGAGGGGCTCCTCTTGGGCGGACCTAGGTTTAGAGTTAGCACCCAGGAGGCCAGCAGGCCCAATCCTCTGGCTGGGCGGCGAGAGGTGGGCGGCCCGAGGTAAAGGCGCTGGCGATCGGGAGCATGGGCCCCTGCATTTTGGCGCAGGAGGCTTCAAATATCGCCGGTTTCTCCAGGGCCCTGTCCCTTCTCCCGCCCTGAATGACGGGCGGCGCCACTAGCAGCCCGGGTGGCGACGTGGCGGTACGGTGAGTCTGGCTCTGGGTCTTGGGGTCCCTGATCCCCAGTGTAGCGGCACCAGGACCCTTGGGAGGGGCCCCTGGGTGGCTGACCTAGGGTTAGGGTTAGCCCCCAGGAGGCCGGCAGGTGGGATCAGGCCACTGTCCAGGGAGCGGAGGGCGGGGCCGAGGTGAGGGCGTTGGGGAGCGGGAGCGTGGGCACCAGCGTTTTGGCACGGGGAGCCTTTGAAGGCCACCGGGGACTCGGAAGGCCCTGCCCCTTCTCTCGCCCTGAATGACCCGCAGTGCTCCTAGCGGCCCGGGTGGCGGCGTTGCGGTAGGGTGAGTGTGGCTCTGGGGCTTGAGGTTCCCGATCCCCGGCGAAGCGGCACCAGGACCCTTGGGAGGGGCCCCTGGGTGGCCGACCTAGGGTTAGGGTTAGCACCCGGGAGGCCGGCAGGCGGGATCCGCCCGCTGTGCGTGGAGCGGAGGGGCGGGCCGAGGTGAGGGCGCTGGCGAGCAAGAGCCTGGGCCCAAGCGTTTTGGCACCGGGGGCCTTCGAATGTCTCCGGGGACTCGGCGGGCCCTGCCCATTCTCCTCCCTGAATGACCGGCGGCGCCCCTAGCAGCCCAGGTGGCGGCGGGGCGGCATGTAAGTCCGGGCATAGGGCTCGGGGGTCCCCAGTCCACCGCGTTGCGGCGCCAGGCCCCTTGGGAGGGGCCCCTCGGAGGCTGACCTAGGGTGAGGTTTAGCCCCTAGGATGCCGGCAGGCCCTATTCGCCAGCCGTGTGGAGACTGGAGTGGCGGACCGAGGTGAGGGCACTGGTGAGCGGGAGCGTGGGCCCGGGTGTTTTGGCGCGGGGGGCCTTTGAAGGTCGCCGTGTCTTGGAGGGCCCTGCCCGTGCTCCCGCCCTGAATGAACGGCACCACCCCAAGCCCCTGGGTGGCGGCTGGGTGGCAGGGTGAGTCCAGTGCTGAGGCTCGGGGGTCCCCAATCCCCAGCGTTGCGGCGCCAGATCCCTTGGGAGGGGCCCCTCGGGGGTCGATCTAGGGTTGCGGTTAGCCCCCAGGAGGCCGGTGGACCCGATCAGCGGCTGTGCGGCACGTGGAGGGTTGGGCCGAGGTGAGGGCGCTGGCGAGACTGAGCATGAGCCCAAGCGTTTTAGTGCGGGGGGCCTTCGAAGGTCAGTGGGGGCTCGGAGGGACCTGCCCGTTCTCCCGCTCTGAATGACCGGCGGGGCCCCTAGAGGCTCCGGTGCCTGAAGGGCAGCAGGGTGAGACCGGCACTTGGGTTGGGGTCCCCATTCCCGGCGTTGTGGCGCCAGGCCACTTGGGAAGGGCCCCTCCGTGGCCGACCTACAGTTAGGGTTAGCCCCCAGGAGGCCAGCAGGCCCGATACACCGCCTGTGCGTCGAGCGGAGAGTTGGGCCGAGGTGAGGGTGCTGGTGAACATGAGCCCGGGCCCAAGCGTTTTGGTTCGGGGCGCCTTCGAAGGTCGGCGGGGGTTCGAAGGGCCCTGCCCGTTCTCCCACCCTGAATGAATGGCGGCGCCCCTAGCGGCACGTGTGGGGCAGGGCGGCAGGGTGCATCCAGCGCTGGGGCTTGGGGGTTCCCAATCCCCGGCGTTGCGGCGCCAGGCCCCTTAGGAAGCGACCCTCGGGGCCGTCCTAGGGTTAGGGTTAGCGCCCAGGAGGCCGGCAGGCCCGATCCGCCGGCTGTGCGAGGAGTGGAGATGCAGGCCGAGTTGAGGGCGATGGCGAGCGGGAGCTGGGCCCCAGCGATTTGGCATCCTGGGCCTTTGAATGTTGCCATGGCTCGGAGGGCCCTGCCCTTTCTCCTGCAATGAATAACCAGCAAGGCCCCTAGCGGCTCCGTTGGCAGTGGGGCGGCAGGGTGAATCCCAGGCTGCGGTTCGGGGATCCCCAATCCCCGGCGTTGTGGTGCCAGGCCCCTTGGGAGGGGCTCCTCGTGGGACGACCCAGGGTTAGAGTTAGCCCCCATAAGGCCGGCAGGCCAGATCCTCTGGCTGGGCGGTGAGAGGTGGGCGGGCCGAGGTAAAAGCGCTGGGGTGCGGGATTGTGGGCCCCTGCATTTTGGGGTGGGAGGCTTCAAATGTCGCCGGTTTCTCCAGGGCCCTGTCAGTTCTCCCGCCCTGAATGACCGGCGGTGCCCCTCGCGGCCCGGGGGGCAGCGTTGTGGGAGGGTGAGTCTGGCTTTGGGGCTTGGGGTTCCAGATCCCTGGCGTAGTGGCACCAAAACCCTTGGGAGGGGCCCCTGGGGGGCCGACCTAGGGTTAGGGTTAGCCCCCAGGAGACCGTCAGGCCCAACCGCACACTGTGCGGCGAGCTGAGGTGCGGCCCGAGGTGAAGGCGCTGGGGAGCGGGAGCGTGGGCACCAGCGTTTTGGCACAGGGAGCCTTTGAAGGTCACCAGGGACTCAGAAGGCCCTGCCCTTCTCTCGCCCTCTATGACCCGCGGCGCCCCTAGCGGCCCAGGTGGGGACAGTGCGGCAGGGTGAGTCCGGCTCTGGGGCTCTGAGTCACCAATCCCCAGCATTGCAGAGCCAGGCCGCTTGGGATGTCCCCTCAGGGCCGACCTAGGGTTTTGGTTAGCTGCCAGGAGCCCGGCAGGCCCTATCCACCGGCTCTCAAGCAAGCGGTGGTGTTGGCCTAGGTGAGGGCGCTGGCGAGCAGGATCCTGGGAGCCAAGGTTTTTGCGCGGGGAGCCTTCAAAGGTCAGCGTGGGCTCGGAGGGCCCTGCCCGATCTCTTGCCCTGATTGACCGGCGGGGCCTCTAGCGGCTCGGGTGGCTGAAGGGCAGCAGGGTGAGTGCGGCACATGAGCTCGGGGTCCCCATCCCCAGCGTTGCGACGCCAGGCCCCTTGGGAAGTGCCCCTCGGTGGCCGACCTATGGTTAGGGTTAGCCTCCAGGAGCCCCGCAGGCCCGATACACCACCTGTGCGTCGAGCGGAGAGTTGGGCCGAGGTGAGGGTGCTGGTGAACATGAGCCTGGGCCCAAGCGTTTTGGTTCGGTGCGCCTTCGAAGGTCGGCAGGGGTTCGGAGGGCCCTGCCAGTTCTCCCACCCTGAATGAATGGCGGCGCCCCTAGCGGCCTGTGTGGGTTGGGGTGGCAGCGTGCATCCGGCGCTGGGGCTTGGGGGCCCCCAATCCCTGGCGTTGCGACGCCAGGCCCCTTAGGAAGGGACCTTCAGGGGCTGTCCTAGGGTTAGGGTGAGCTCCCAGGAGGCCGGCAGGCCCGAGTCGCTGGCTCTGCGAAGAGCGGAGGTGCGGGCCGAGTTGAGGGTGATGCAGAGCGGGAGCGTGGTCCCCAGCGTTTTGGCGCCCTGGGCCTTCGACTGTTGCCATGGCTCAAAGGGCCCTGCCCGTTCTCCTGCCCTGAAGAACCAGAGGCGCCCTTAGCAGCTTCCTTGGCGGTGGAGCGGCAGGGTGAGTCCATGCTGCGGCTCGGGGATCCCCAATCCCCAGCGTTGTGGGGCCAGGCTTCTTGGGAGGGGCTCCTCTTGGGCGGACCTAGGTTTAGAGTTAGCACCCAGGAGGCCAGCAGGCCCAATCCTCTGGCTGGGCGGCGAGAGGTGGGCGGCCCGAGGTAAAGGCGCTGGCGATCGGGAGCATGGGCCCCTGCATTTTGGCGCAGGAGGCTTCAAATATCGCCGGTTTCTCCAGGGCCCTGTCCCTTCTCCCGCCCTGAATGACGGGCGGCGCCACTAGCAGCCCGGGTGGCGACGTGGCGGTACGGTGAGTCTGGCTCTGGGTCTTGGGGTCCCTGATCCCCAGTGTAGCGGCACCAGGACCCTTGGGAGGGGCCCCTGGGTGGCTGACCTAGGGTTAGGGTTAGCCCCCAGGAGGCCGGCAGGTGGGATCAGGCCACTGTCCAGGGAGCGGAGGGCGGGGCCGAGGTGAGGGCGTTGGGGAGCGGGAGCGTGGGCACCAGCGTTTTGGCACGGGGAGCCTTTGAAGGCCACCAGGGACTCGGAAGGCCCTGCCCCTTCTCTCGCCCTGAATGACCCGCAGTGCTCCTAGCGGCCCGGGTGGCGGCGTTGCGGTAGGGTGAGTGTGGCTCTGGGGCTTGAGGTTCCTGATCCCCGGCGAAGCGGCACCAGGACCCTTGGGAGGGGCCCCTGGGTGGCCGACCTAGGGTTAGGGTTAGCACCCGGGAGGCCGGCAGGCGGGATCCGCCCGCTGTGCGTGGAGCGGAGGGGCGGGCCGAGGTGAGGGCGCTGGCGAGCAAGAGCCTGGGCCCAAGCGTTTTGGCACCGGGGGCCTTCGAATGTCTCCGGGGACTCGGCGGGCCCTGCCCATTCTCCTCCCTGAATGACCGGCGGCGCCCCTAGCAGCCCAGGTGGCGGCGGGGCGGCATGTAAGTCCGGGCATAGGGCTCGGGGGTCCCCAGTCCACCGCGTTGCGGCGCCAGGCCCCTTGGGAGGGGCCCCTCGGAGGCTGACCTAGGGTGAGGTTTAGCCCCTAGGATGCCGGCAGGCCCTATTCGCCAGCCGTGTGGAGACTGGAGTGGCGGACCGAGGTGAGGGCACTGGTGAGCGGGAGCGTGGGCCCGGGTGTTTTGGCGCGGGGGGCCTTTGAAGGTCGCCGTGTCTTGGAGGGCCCTGCCCGTGCTCCCGCCCTGAATGAACGGCACCACCCCAAGCCCCCGGGTGGCGGCTGGGTGGCAGGGTGAGTCCAGTGCTGAGGCTCGGGGGTCCCCAATCCCCAGCGTTGCGGCGCCAGATCCCTTGGGAGGGGCCCCTCGGGGGTCGATCTAGGGTTGCGGTTAGCCCCCAGGAGGCCGGTGGACCCGATCAGCGGCTGTGCGGCACGCGGAGGGTTGGGCCGAGGTGAGGGCGCTGGCGAGACTGAGCATGAGCCCAAGCGTTTTAGTGCGGGGGGCCTTCGAAGGTCAGTGGGGGCTCGGAGGGACCTGCCCGTTCTCCCGCTCTGAATGACCGGCGGGGCCCCTAGAGGCTCCGGTGCCTGAAGGGCAGCAGGGTGAGACCGGCACTTGGGTTGGGGTCCCCATTCCCGGCGTTGTGGCGCCAGGCCACTTGGGAAGGGCCCCTCCGTGGCCGACCTACAGTTAGGGTTAGCCCCCAGGAGGCCAGCAGGCCCGATACACCGCCTGTGCGTCGAGCGGAGAGTTGGGCCGAGGTGAGGGTGCTGGTGAACATGAGCCCGGGCCCAAGCGTTTTGGTTCGGGGCGCCTTCGAAGGTCGGCGGGGGTTCGAAGGGCCCTGCCCGTTCTCCCACCCTGAATGAATGGCGGCGCCCCTAGCGGCACGTGTGGGGCAGGGCGGCAGGGTGCATCCAGCGCTGGGGCTTGGGGGTTCCCAATCCCCGGCGTTGCGGCGCCAGGCCCCTTAGGAAGCGACCCTCGGGGCCGTCCTAGGGTTAGGGTTAGCGCCCAGGAGGCCGGCAGGCCCGATCCGCCGGCTGTGCGAGGAGTGGAGATGCAGGCCGAGTTGAGGGCGATGGCGAGCGGGAGCTGGGCCCCAGCGATTTGGCATCCTGGGCCTTTGAATGTTGCCATGGCTCGGAGGGCCCTGCCCTTTCTCCTGCAATGAATAACCAGCAAGGCCCCTAGCGGCTCCGTTGGCAGTGGGGCGGCAGGGTGAATCCCAGGCTGCGGTTCGGGGATCCCCAATCCCCGGCGTTGTGGTGCCAGGCCCCTTGGGAGGGGCTCCTCGTGGGCCAACCCAGGGTTAGAGTTAGCCCCCATAAGGCCGGCAGGCCAGATCCTCTGGCTGGGCGGTGAGAGGTGGGCGGGCCGAGGTAAAAGCGCTGGGGTGCGGGATTGTGGGCCCCTGCATTTTGGGGTGGGAGGCTTCAAATGTCGCCGGTTTCTCCAGGGCCCTGTCAGTTCTCCCGCCCTGAATGACCGGCGGTGCCCCTCGCGGCCCGGGGGGCAGCGTTGTGGGAGGGTGAGTCTGGCTTTGGGGCTTGGGGTTCCAGATCCCTGGCGTAGTGGCACCAAAACCCTTGGGAGGGGCCCCTGGGGGGCCGACCTAGGGTTAGGGTTAGCCCCCAGGAGACCGTCAGGCCCAACCGCACACTGTGCGGCGAGCTGAGGTGCGGCCCGAGGTGAAGGCGCTGGGGAGCGGGAGCGTGGGCACCAGCGTTTTGGCACAGGGAGCCTTTGAAGGTCACCGGGGACTCAGAAGGCCCTGCCCTTCTCTCGCCCTCTATGACCCGCGGCGCCCCTAGCGGCCCAGGTGGGGACAGTGCGGCAGGGTGAGTCCGGCTCTGGGGCTCTGAGTCACCAATCCCCAGCATTGCAGAGCCAGGCCGCTTGGGATGTCCCCTCAGGGCCGACCTAGGGTTTTGGTTAGCTGCCAGGAGCCCGGCAGGCCCTATCCACCGGCTCTCAAGCAAGCGGTGGTGTTGGCCTAGGTGAGGGCGCTGGCGAGCAGGATCCTGGGAGCCAACGTTTTTGCGCGGGGAGCCTTCAAAGGTCAGCGTGGGCTCGGAGGGCCCTGCCCGATCTCTTGCCCTGATTGACCGGCGGGGCCTCTAGCGGCTCGGGTGGCTGAAGGGCAGCAGGGTGAGTGCGGCACATGAGCTCGGGGTCCCCATCCCCAGCGTTGCGACGCCAGGCCCCTTGGGAAGTGCCCCTCGGTGGCCGACCTATGGTTAGGGTTAGCCTCCAGGAGCCCCGCAGGCCCGATACACCACCTGTGCGTCGAGCGGAGAGTTGGGCCGAGGTGAGGGTGCTGGTGAACATGAGCCTGGGCCCAAGCGTTTTGGTTCGGTGCGCCTTCGAAGGTCGGCAGGGGTTCGGAGGGCCCTGCCAGTTCTCCCACCCTGAATGAATGGCGGCGCCCCTAGCGGCCTGTGTGGGTTGGGGTGGCAGCGTGCATCCGGCGCTGGGGCTTGGGGGCCCCCAATCCCTGGCGTTGCGACGCCAGGCCCCTTAGGAAGGGACCTTCAGGGGCTGTCCTAGGGTTAGGGTGAGCTCCCAGGAGGCCGGCAGGCCCGAGTCGCTGGCTCTGCGAAGAGCGGAGGTGCGGGCCGAGTTGAGGGTGATGCAGAGCGGGAGCGTGGTCCCCAGCGTTTTGGCGCCCTGGGCCTTCGACTGTTGCCATGGCTCAAAGGGCCCTGCCCGTTCTCCTGCCCTGAAGAACCAGAGGCGCCCTTAGCAGCTCCCTTGGCGGCGGAGCGGCAGGGTGAGTCCATGCTGCGGCTCGGGGATCCCCAATCCCCAGCGTTGTGGGGCCAGGCTTCTTGGGAGGGGCTCCTCTTGGGCGGACCTAGGTTTAGAGTTAGCACCCAGGAGGCCAGCAGGCCCAATCCTCTGGCTGGGCGGCGAGAGGTGGGCGGCCCGAGGTAAAGGCGCTGGCGATCGGGAGCATGGGCCCCTGCATTTTGGCGCAGGAGGCTTCAAATATCGCCGGTTTCTCCAGGGCCCTGTCCCTTCTCCCGCCCTGAATGACGGGCGGCGCCACTAGCAGCCCGGGTGGCGACGTGGCGGTACGGTGAGTCTGGCTCTGGGTCTTGGGGTCCCTGATCCCCAGTGTAGCGGCACCAGGACCCTTGGGAGGGGCCCCTGGGTGGCTGACCTAGGGTTAGGGTTAGCCCCCAGGAGGCCGGCAGGTGGGATCAGGCCACTGTCCAGGGAGCGGAGGGCGGGGCCGAGGTGAGGGCGTTGGGGAGCGGGAGCGTGGGCACCAGCGTTTTGGCACGGGGAGCCTTTGAAGGCCACCGGGGACTCGGAAGGCCCTGCCCCTTCTCTCGCCCTGAATGACCCGCAGTGCTCCTAGCGGCCCGGGTGGCGGCGTTGCGGTAGGGTGAGTGTGGCTCTGGGGCTTGAGGTTCCTGATCCCCGGCGAAGCGGCACCAGGACCCTTGGGAGGGGCCCCTGGGTGGCCGACCTAGGGTTAGGGTTAGCACCCGGGAGGCCGGCAGGCGGGATCCGCCCGCTGTGCGTGGAGCGGAGGGGCGGGCCGAGGTGAGGGCGCTGGCGAGCAAGAGCCTGGGCCCAAGCGTTTTGGCACCGGGGGCCTTCGAATGTCTCCGGGGACTCGGCGGGCCCTGCCCATTCTCCTCCCTGAATGACCGGCGGCGCCCCTAGCAGCCCAGGTGGCGGCGGGGCGGCATGTAAGTCCGGGCATAGGGCTCGGGGGTCCCCAGTCCACCGCGTTGCGGCGCCAGGCCCCTTGGGAGGGGCCCCCCCCCCCCCCCCCCCCCCCCCCCCCCCCCCCCCCCCCCCCCACCCCCCCCCCCCCCCCCCCCCCCCCCCCCCCCCCCCCCCCCCCCCCCCCCCTCCCCCCCCCCCCCCCCCCCCCCCCCCCCCCCGTTTTGGCGCGGGGGGCCTTTGAAGGTCGCCGTGTCTTGGAGGGCCCTGCCCGTGCTCCCGCCCTGAATGAACGGCACCACCCCAAGCCCCCGGGTGGCGGCTGGGTGGCAGGGTGAGTCCAGTGCTGAGGCTCGGGGGTCCCCAATCCCCAGCGTTGCGGCGCCAGATCCCTTGGGAGGGGCCCCTCGGGGGTCGATCTAGGGTTGCGGTTAGCCCCCAGGAGGCCGGTGGACCCGATCAGCGGCTGTGCGGCACGCGGAGGGTTGGGCCGAGGTGAGGGCGCTGGCGAGACTGAGCATGAGCCCAAGCGTTTTAGTGCGGGGGGCCTTCGAAGGTCAGTGGGGGCTCGGAGGGACCTGCCCGTTCTCCCGCTCTGAATGACCGGCGGGGCCCCTAGAGGCTCCGGTGCCTGAAGGGCAGCAGGGTGAGACCGGCACTTGGGTTGGGGTCCCCATTCCCGGCGTTGTGGCGCCAGGCCACTTGGGAGGGGCCCCTCGGAGGCTGACCTAGGGTGAGGTTTAGCCCCTAGGATGCCGGCAGGCCCTATTCGCCAGCCGTGTGGAGACTGGAGTGGCGGACCGAGGTGAGGGCACTGGTGAGCGGGAGCGTGGGCCCGGGTGTTTTGGCGCGGGGGGCCTTTGAAGGTCGCCGTGTCTTGGAGGGCCCTGCCCGTGCTCCCGCCCTGAATGAACGGCACCACCCCAAGCCCCCGGGTGGCGGCTGGGTGGCAGGGTGAGTCCAGTGCTGAGGCTCGGGGGTCCCCAATCCCCAGCGTTGCGGCGCCAGATCCCTTGGGAGGGGCCCCTCGGGGGTCGATCTAGGGTTGCGGTTAGCCCCCAGGAGGCCGGTGGACCCGATCAGCGGCTGTGCGGCACGCGGAGGGTTGGGCCGAGGTGAGGGCGCTGGCGAGACTGAGCATGAGCCCAAGCGTTTTAGTGCGGGGGGCCTTCGAAGGTCAGTGGGGGCTCGGAGGGACCTGCCCGTTCTCCCGCTCTGAATGACCGGCGGGGCCCCTAGAGGCTCCGGTGCCTGAAGGGCAGCAGGGTGAGACCGGCACTTGGGTTGGGGTCCCCATTCCCGGCGTTGTGGCGCCAGGCCACTTGGGAAGGGCCCCTCCGTGGCCGACCTACAGTTAGGGTTAGCCCCCAGGAGGCCAGCAGGCCCGATACACCGCCTGTGCGTCGAGCGGAGAGTTGGGCCGAGGTGAGGGTGCTGGTGAACATGAGCCCGGGCCCAAGCGTTTTGGTTCGGGGCGCCTTCGAAGGTCGGCGGGGGTTCGAAGGGCCCTGCCCGTTCTCCCACCCTGAATGAATGGCGGCGCCCCTAGCGGCACGTGTGGGGCAGGGCGGCAGGGTGCATCCAGCGCTGGGGCTTGGGGGTTCCCAATCCCCGGCGTTGCGGCGCCAGGCCCCTTAGGAAGCGACCCTCGGGGCCGTCCTAGGGTTAGGGTTAGCGCCCAGGAGGCCGGCAGGCCCGATCCGCCGGCTGTGCGAGGAGTGGAGATGCAGGCCGAGTTGAGGGCGATGGCGAGCGGGAGCTGGGCCCCAGCGATTTGGCATCCTGGGCCTTTGAATGTTGCCATGGCTCGGAGGGCCCTGCCCTTTCTCCTGCAATGAATAACCAGCAAGGCCCCTAGCGGCTCCGTTGGCAGTGGGGCGGCAGGGTGAATCCCAGGCTGCGGTTCGGGGATCCCCAATCCCCGGCGTTGTGGTGCCAGGCCCCTTGGGAGGGGCTCCTCGTGGGCCAACCCAGGGTTAGAGTTAGCCCCCATAAGGCCGGCAGGCCAGATCCTCTGGCTGGGCGGTGAGAGGTGGGCGGGCCGAGGTAAAAGCGCTGGGGTGCGGGATTGTGGGCCCCTGCATTTTGGGGTGGGAGGCTTCAAATGTCGCCGGTTTCTCCAGGGCCCTGTCAGTTCTCCCGCCCTGAATGACCGGCGGTGCCCCTCGCGGCCCGGGGGGCAGCGTTGTGGGAGGGTGAGTCTGGCTTTGGGGCTTGGGGTTCCAGATCCCTGGCGTAGTGGCACCAAAACCCTTGGGAGGGGCCCCTGGGGGGCCGACCTAGGGTTAGGGTTAGCCCCCAGGAGACCGTCAGGCCCAACCGCACACTGTGCGGCGAGCTGAGGTGCGGCCCGAGGTGAAGGCGCTGGGGAGCGGGAGCGTGGGCACCAGCGTTTTGGCACAGGGAGCCTTTGAAGGTCACCGGGGACTCAGAAGGCCCTGCCCTTCTCTCGCCCTCTATGACCCGCGGCGCCCCTAGCGGCCCAGGTGGGGACAGTGCGGCAGGGTGAGTCCGGCTCTGGGGCTCTGAGTCACCAATCCCCAGCATTGCAGAGCCAGGCCGCTTGGGATGTCCCCTCAGGGCCGACCTAGGGTTTTGGTTAGCTGCCAGGAGCCCGGCAGGCCCTATCCACCGGCTCTCAAGCAAGCGGTGGGGTGGGCCTAGGTGAGGGCGCTGGCGAGCAGGATCCTGGGAGCCAACGTTTTTGCGCGGGGAGCCTTCAAAGGTCAGCGTGGGCTCGGAGGGCCCTGCCCGATCTCTTGCCCTGATTGACCGGCGGGGCCTCTAGCGGCTCGGGTGGCTGAAGGGCAGCAGGGTGAGTGCGGCACATGAGCTCGGGGTCCCCATCCCCAGCGTTGCGACGCCAGGCCCCTTGGGAAGTGCCCCTCGGTGGCCGACCTATGGTTAGGGTTAGCCTCCAGGAGCCCCGCAGGCCGGATACACCACCTGTGCGTCGAGCGGAGAGTTGGGCCGAGGTGAGGGTGCTGGTGAACATGAGCCTGGGCCCAAGCGTTTTGGTTCGGTGCGCCTTCGAAGGTCGGCAGGGGTTCGGAGGGCCCTGCCAGTTCTCCCACCCTGAATGAATGGCGGCGCCCCTAGCGGCCTGTGTGGGTTGGGGTGGCAGCGTGCATCCGGCGCTGGGGCTTGGGGGCCCCCAATCCCTGGCGTTGCGACGCCAGGCCCCTTAGGAAGGGACCTTCAGGGGCTGTCCTAGGGTTAGGGTGAGCTCCCAGGAGGCCGGCAGGCCCGAGTCGCTGGCTCTGTGAAGAGCGGAGGTGCGGGCCGAGTTGAGGGTGATGCAGAGCGGGAGCGTGGTCCCCAGCGTTTTGGCGCCCTGGGCCTTCGACTGTTGCCATGGCTCAAAGGGCCCTGCCCGTTCTCCTGCCCTGAAGAACCAGAGGCGCCCTTAGCAGCTCCCTTGGCGGCGGAGCGGCAGGGTGAGTCCATGCTGCGGCTCGGGGATCCCCAATCCCCAGCGTTGTGGGGCCAGGCTTCTTGGGAGGGGCTCCTCTTGGGCGGACCTAGGTTTAGAGTTAGCACCCAGGAGGCCAGCAGGCCCAATCCTCTGGCTGGGCGGCGAGAGGTGGGCGGCCCGAGGTAAAGGCGCTGGCGATCGGGAGCATGGGCCCCTGCATTTTGGCGCAGGAGGCTTCAAATATCGCCGGTTTCTCCAGGGCCCTGTCCCTTCTCCCGCCCTGAATGACGGGCGGCGCCACTAGCAGCCCGGGTGGCAACCTGGCGGTACGGTGAGTCTGGCTCTGGGTCTTGGTGTCCCTGATCCCCAGTGTAGCGGCACCAGGACCCTTGGGAGGGGCCCCTGGGTGGCTGACCTAGGGTTAGGGTTAGCCCCCAGGAGGCCGGCAGGTGGGATCAGGCCACTGTCCAGGGAGCGGAGGGCGGGGCCGAGGTGAGGGCGTTGGGGAGCGGGAGCGTGGGCACCAGCGTTTTGGCACGGGGAGCCTTTGAAGGCCACCGGGGACTCGGAAGGCCCTGCCCCTTCTCTCGCCCTGAATGACCCGCAGTGCTCCTAGCGGCCCGGGTGGCGGCGTTGCGGTAGGGTGAGTGTGGCTCTGGGGCTTGAGGTTCCCGATCCCCGGCGAAGCGGCACCAGGACCCTTGGGAGGGGCCCCTGGGTGGCCGACCTAGGGTTAGGGTTAGCACCCGGGAGGCCGGCAGGCGGGATCCGCCCGCTGTGCGTGGAGCGGAGGGGCGGGCCGAGGTGAGGGCGCTGGCGAGCAAGAGCCTGGGCCCAAGCGTTTTGGCACCGGGGGCCTTCGAATGTCTCCGGGGACTCGGCGGGCCCTGCCCATTCTCCTCCCTGAATGACCGGCGGCGCCCCTAGCAGCCCAGGTGGCGGCGGGGCGGCATGTAAGTCCGGGCATAGGGCTCGGGGGTCCCCAGTCCACCGCGTTGCGGCGCCAGGCCCCTTGGGAGGGGCCCCTCGGAGGCTGACCTAGGGTGAGGTTTAGCCCCTAGGATGCCGGCAGGCCCTATTCGCCAGCCGTGTGGAGACTGGAGTGGCGGACCGAGGTGAGGGCACTGGTGAGCGGGAGCGTGGGCCCGGGTGTTTTGGCGCGGGGGGCCTTTGAAGGTCGCCGTGTCTTGGAGGGCCCTGCCCGTGCTCCCGCCCTGAATGAACGGCACCACCCCAAGCCCCCGGGTGGCGGCTGGGTGGCAGGGTGAGTCCAGTGCTGAGGCTCGGGGGTCCCCAATCCCCAGCGTTGCGGCGCCAGATCCCTTGGGAGGGGCCCCTCGGGGGTCGATCTAGGGTTGCGGTTAGCCCCCAGGAGGCCGGTGGACCCGATCAGCGGCTGTGCGGCACGCGGAGGGTTGGGCCGAGGTGAGGGCGCTGGCGAGACTGAGCATGAGCCCAAGCGTTTTAGTGCGGGGGGCCTTCGAAGGTCAGTGGGGGCTCGGAGGGACCTGCCCGTTCTCCCGCTCTGAATGACCGGCGGGGCCCCTAGAGGCTCCGGTGCCTGAAGGGCAGCAGGGTGAGACCGGCACTTGGGTTGGGGTCCCCATTCCCGGCGTTGTGGCGCCAGGCCACTTGGGAAGGGCCCCTCCGTGGCCGACCTACAGTTAGGGTTAGCCCCCAGGAGGCCAGCAGGCCCGATACACCGCCTGTGCGTCGAGCGGAGAGTTGGGCCGAGGTGAGGGTGCTGGTGAACATGAGCCCGGGCCCAAGCGTTTTGGTTCGGGGCGCCTTCGAAGGTCGGCGGGGGTTCGAAGGGCCCTGCCCGTTCTCCCACCCTGAATGAATGGCGGCGCCCCTAGCGGCACGTGTGGGGCAGGGCGGCAGGGTGCATCCAGCGCTGGGGCTTGGGGGTTCCCAATCCCCGGCGTTGCGGCGCCAGGCCCCTTAGGAAGCGACCCTCGGGGCCGTCCTAGGGTTAGGGTTAGCGCCCAGGAGGCCGGCAGGCCCGATCCGCCGGCTGTGCGAGGAGTGGAGATGCAGGCCGAGTTGAGGGCGATGGCGAGCGGGAGCTGGGCCCCAGCGATTTGGCATCCTGGGCCTTTGAATGTTGCCATGGCTCGGAGGGCCCTGCCCTTTCTCCTGCAATGAATAACCAGCAAGGCCCCTAGCGGCTCCGTTGGCAGTGGGGCGGCAGGGTGAATCCCAGGCTGCGGTTCGGGGATCCCCAATCCCCGGCGTTGTGGTGCCAGGCCCCTTGGGAGGGGCTCCTCGTGGGCCAACCCAGGGTTAGAGTTAGCCCCCATAAGGCCGGCAGGCCAGATCCTCTGGCTGGGCGGTGAGAGGTGGGCGGGCCGAGGTAAAAGCGCTGGGGTGCGGGATTGTGGGCCCCTGCATTTTGGGGTGGGAGGCTTCAAATGTCGCCGGTTTCTCCAGGGCCCTGTCAGTTCTCCCGCCCTGAATGACCGGCGGTGCCCCTCGCGGCCCGGGGGGCAGCGTTGTGGGAGGGTGAGTCTGGCTTTGGGGCTTGGGGTTCCAGATCCCTGGCGTAGTGGCACCAAAACCCTTGGGAGGGGCCCCTGGGGGGCCGACCTAGGGTTAGGGTTAGCCCCCAGGAGACCGTCAGGCCCAACCGCACACTGTGCGGCGAGCTGAGGTGCGGCCCGAGGTGAAGGCGCTGGGGAGCGGGAGCGTGGGCACCAGCGTTTTGGCACAGGGAGCCTTTGAAGGTCACCGGGGACTCAGAAGGCCCTGCCCTTCTCTCGCCCTCTATGACCCGCGGCGCCCCTAGCGGCCCAGGTGGGGACAGTGCGGCAGGGTGAGTCCGGCTCTGGGGCTCTGAGTCACCAATCCCCAGCATTGCAGAGCCAGGCCGCTTGGGATGTCCCCTCAGGGCCGACCTAGGGTTTTGGTTAGCTGCCAGGAGCCCGGCAGGCCCTATCCACCGGCTCTCAAGCAAGCGGTGGGGTGGGCCTAGGTGAGGGCGCTGGCGAGCAGGATCCTGGGAGCCAACGTTTTTGCGCGGGGAGCCTTCAAAGGTCAGCGTGGGCTCGGAGGGCCCTGCCCGATCTCTTGCCCTGATTGACCGGCGGGGCCTCTAGCGGCTCGGGTGGCTGAAGGGCAGCAGGGTGAGTGCGGCACATGAGCTCGGGGTCCCCATCCCCAGCGTTGCGACGCCAGGCCCCTTGGGAAGTGCCCCTCGGTGGCCGACCTATGGTTAGGGTTAGCCTCCAGGAGCCCCGCAGGCCCGATACACCACCTGTGCGTCGAGCGGAGAGTTGGGCCGAGGTGAGGGTGCTGGTGAACATGAGCCTGGGCCCAAGCGTTTTGGTTCGGTGCGCCTTCGAAGGTCGGCAGGGGTTCGGAGGGCCCTGCCAGTTCTCCCACCCTGAATGAATGGCGGCGCCCCTAGCGGCCTGTGTGGGTTGGGGTGGCAGCGTGCATCCGGCGCTGGGGCTTGGGGGCCCCCAATCCCTGGCGTTGCGACGCCAGGCCCCTTAGGAAGGGACCTTCAGGGGCTGTCCTAGGGTTAGGGTGAGCTCCCAGGAGGCCGGCAGGCCCGAGTCGCTGGCTCTGCGAAGAGCGGAGGTGCGGGCCGAGTTGAGGGTGATGCAGAGCGGGAGCGTGGTCCCCAGCGTTTTGGCGCCCTGGGCCTTCGACTGTTGCCATGGCTCAAAGGGCCCTGCCCGTTCTCCTGCCCTGAAGAACCAGAGGCGCCCTTAGCAGCTCCCTTGGCGGCGGAGCGGCAGGGTGAGTCCATGCTGCGGCTCGGGGATCCCCAATCCCCAGCGTTGTGGGGCCAGGCTTCTTGGGAGGGGCTCCTCTTGGGCGGACCTAGGTTTAGAGTTAGCACCCAGGAGGCCAGCAGGCCCAATCCTCTGGCTGGGCGGTGAGAGGTGGGCGGCCCGAGGTAAAGGCGCTGGCGATCGGGAGCATGGGCCCCTGCGTTTTGGCGCAGGAGGCTTCAAATATCGCCGGTTTCTCCAGGGCCCTGTCCCTTCTCCCGCCCTGAATGACGGGCGGCGCCACTAGCAGCCCGGGTGGCGACGTGGCGGTACGGTGAGTCTGGCTCTGGGTCTTGGGGTCCCTGATCCCCAGTGTAGCGGCACCAGGACCCTTGGGAGGGGCCCCTGGGTGGCTGACCTAGGGTTAGGGTTAGCCCCCAGGAGGCCGGCAGGTGGGATCAGGCCACTGTCCAGGGAGCGGAGGGCGGGGCCGAGGTGAGGGCGTTGGGGAGCGGGAGCGTGGGCACCAGCGTTTTGGCACGGGGAGCCTTTGAAGGCCACCGGGGGCTCGGAAGGCCCTGCCCCTTCTCTCGCCCTGAATGACCCGCAGTGCTCCTAGCGGCCCGGGTGGCGGCGTTGCGGTAGGGTGAGTGTGGCTCTGGGGCTTGAGGTTCCCGATCCCCGGCGAAGCGGCACCAGGACCCTTGGGAGGGGCCCCTGGGTGGCCGACCTAGGGTTAGGGTTAGCACCCGGGAGGCCGGCAGGCGGGATCCGCCCGCTGTGCGTGGAGCGGAGGGGCGGGCCGAGGTGAGGGCGCTGGCGAGCAAGAGCCTGGGCCCAAGCGTTTTGGCACCGGGGGCCTTCGAATGTCTCCGGGGACTCGGCGGGCCCTGCCCATTCTCCTCCCTGAATGACCGGCGGCGCCCCTAGCAGCCCAGGTGGCGGCGGGGCGGCATGTAAGTCCGGGCATAGGGCTCGGGGGTCCCCAGTCCACCGCGTTGCGGCGCCAGGCCCCTTGGGAGGGGCCCCTCGGAGGCTGACCTAGGGTGAGGTTTAGCCCCTAGGATGCCGGCAGGCCCTATTCGCCAGCCGTGTGGAGACTGGAGTGGCGGACCGAGGTGAGGGCACTGGTGAGCGGGAGCGTGGGCCCGGGTGTTTTGGCGCGGGGGGCCTTTGAAGGTCGCCGTGTCTTGGAGGGCCCTGCCCGTGCTCCCGCCCTGAATGAACGGCACCACCCCAAGCCCCCGGGTGGCGGCTGGGTGGCAGGGTGAGTCCAGTGCTGAGGCTCGGGGGTCCCCAATCCCCAGCGTTGCGGCGCCAGATCCCTTGGGAGGGGCCCCTCGGGGGTCGATCTAGGGTTGCGGTTAGCCCCCAGGAGGCCGGTGGACCCGATCAGCGGCTGTGCGGCACGCGGAGGGTTGGGCCGAGGTGAGGGCGCTGGCGAGACTGAGCATGAGCCCAAGCGTTTTAGTGCGGGGGGCCTTCGAAGGTCAGTGGGGGCTCGGAGGGACCTGCCCGTTCTCCCGCTCTGAATGACCGGCGGGGCCCCTAGAGGCTCCGGTGCCTGAAGGGCAGCAGGGTGAGACCGGCACTTGGGTTGGGGTCCCCATTCCCGGCGTTGTGGCGCCAGGCCACTTGGGAAGGGCCCCTCCGTGGCCGACCTACAGTTAGGGTTAGCCCCCAGGAGGCCAGCAGGCCCGATACACCGCCTGTGCGTCGAGCGGAGAGTTGGGCCGAGGTGAGGGTGCTGGTGAACATGAGCCCGGGCCCAAGCGTTTTGGTTCGGGGCGCCTTCGAAGGTCGGCGGGGGTTCGAAGGGCCCTGCCCGTTCTCCCACCCTGAATGAATGGCGGCGCCCCTAGCGGCACGTGTGGGGCAGGGCGGCAGGGTGCATCCAGCGCTGGGGCTTGGGGGTTCCCAATCCCCGGCGTTGCGGCGCCAGGCCCCTTAGGAAGCGACCCTCGGGGCCGTCCTAGGGTTAGGGTTAGCGCCCAGGAGGCCGGCAGGCCCGATCCGCCGGCTGTGCGAGGAGTGGAGATGCAGGCCGAGTTGAGGGCGATGGCGAGCGGGAGCTGGGCCCCAGCGATTTGGCATCCTGGGCCTTTGAATGTTGCCATGGCTCGGAGGGCCCTGCCCTTTCTCCTGCAATGAATAACCAGCAAGGCCCCTAGCGGCTCCGTTGGCAGTGGGGCGGCAGGGTGAATCCCAGGCTGCGGTTCGGGGATCCCCAATCCCCGGCGTTGTGGTGCCAGGCCCCTTGGGAGGGGCTCCTCGTGGGCCAACCCAGGGTTAGAGTTAGCCCCCATAAGGCCGGCAGGCCAGATCCTCTGGCTGGGCGGTGAGAGGTGGGCGGGCCGAGGTAAAAGCGCTGGGGTGCGGGATTGTGGGCCCCTGCATTTTGGGGTGGGAGGCTTCAAATGTCGCCGGTTTCTCCAGGGCCCTGTCAGTTCTCCCGCCCTGAATGACCGGCGGTGCCCCTCGCGGCCCGGGGGGCAGCGTTGTGGGAGGGTGAGTCTGGCTTTGGGGCTTGGGGTTCCAGATCCCTGGCGTAGTGGCACCAAAACCCTTGGGAGGGGCCCCTGGGGGGCCGACCTAGGGTTAGGGTTAGCCCCCAGGAGACCGTCAGGCCCAACCGCACACTGTGCGGCGAGCTGAGGTGCGGCCCGAGGTGAAGGCGCTGGGGAGCGGGAGCGTGGGCACCAGCGTTTTGGCACAGGGAGCCTTTGAAGGTCACCGGGGACTCAGAAGGCCCTGCCCTTCTCTCGCCCTCTATGACCCGCGGCGCCCCTAGCGGCCCAGGTGGGGACAGTGCGGCAGGGTGAGTCCGGCTCTGGGGCTCTGAGTCACCAATCCCCAGCATTGCAGAGCCAGGCCGCTTGGGATGTCCCCTCAGGGCCGACCTAGGGTTTTGGTTAGCTGCCAGGAGCCCGGCAGGCCCTATCCACCGGCTCTCAAGCAAGCGGTGGTGTTGGCCTAGGTGAGGGCGCTGGCGAGCAGGATCCTGGGAGCCAACGTTTTTGCGCGGGGAGCCTTCAAAGGTCAGCGTGGGCTCGGAGGGCCCTGCCCGATCTCTTGCCCTGATTGACCGGCGGGGCCTCTAGCGGCTCGGGTGGCTGAAGGGCAGCAGGGTGAGTGCGGCACATGAGCTCGGGGTCCCCATCCCCAGCGTTGCGACGCCAGGCCCCTTGGGAAGTGCCCCTCGGTGGCCGACCTATGGTTAGGGTTAGCCTCCAGGAGCCCCGCAGGCCGGATACACCACCTGTGCGTCGAGCGGAGAGTTGGGCCGAGGTGAGGGTGCTGGTGAACATGAGCCTGGGCCCAAGCGTTTTGGTTCGGTGCGCCTTCGAAGGTCGGCAGGGGTTCGGAGGGCCCTGCCAGTTCTCCCACCCTGAATGAATGGCGGCGCCCCTAGCGGCCTGTGTGGGTTGGGGTGGCAGCGTGCATCCGGCGCTGGGGCTTGGGGGCCCCCAATCCCTGGCGTTGCGACGCCAGGCCCCTTAGGAAGGGACCTTCAGGGGCTGTCCTAGGGTTAGGGTGAGCTCCCAGGAGGCCGGCAGGCCCGAGTCGCTGGCTCTGCGAAGAGCGGAGGTGCGGGCCGAGTTGAGGGTGATGCAGAGCGGGAGCGTGGTCCCCAGCGTTTTGGCGCCCTGGGCCTTCGACTGTTGCCATGGCTCAAAGGGCCCTGCCCGTTCTCCTGCCCTGAAGAACCAGAGGCGCCCTTAGCAGCTTCCTTGGCGGTGGAGCAGCAGGGTGAGTCCATGCTGCGGCTCGGGGATCCCCAATCCCCAGCGTTGTGGGGCCAGGCTTCTTGGGAGGGGCTCCTCTTGGGCGGACCTAGGTTTAGAGTTAGCACCCAGGAGGCCAGCAGGCCCAATCCTCTGGCTGGGCGGCGAGAGGTGGGCGGCCCGAGGTAAAGGCGCTGGCGATCGGGAGCATGGGCCCCTGCATTTTGGCGCAGGAGGCTTCAAATATCGCCGGTTTCTCCAGGGCCCTGTCCCTTCTCCCGCCCTGAATGACGGGCGGCGCCACTAGCAGCCCGGGTGGCGACGTGGCGGTACGGTGAGTCTGGCTCTGGGTCTTGGGGTCCCTGATCCCCAGTGTAGCGGCACCAGGACCCTTGGGAGGGGCCCCTGGGTGGCTGACCTAGGGTTAGGGTTAGCCCCCAGGAGGCCGGCAGGTGGGATCAGGCCACTGTCCAGGGAGCGGAGGGCGGGGCCGAGGTGAGGGCGTTGGGGAGCGGGAGCGTGGGCACCAGCGTTTTGGCACGGGGAGCCTTTGAAGGCCACCGGGGACTCGGAAGGCCCTGCCCCTTCTCTCGCCCTGAATGACCCGCAGTGCTCCTAGCGGCCCGGGTGGCGGCGTTGCGGTAGGGTGAGTGTGGCTCTGGGGCTTGAGGTTCCTGATCCCCAGCGAAGCGGCACCAGGACCCTTGGGAGGGGCCCCTGGGTGGCCGACCTAGGGTTAGGGTTAGCACCCGGGAGGCCGGCAGGCGGGATCCGCCCGCTGTGCGTGGAGCGGAGGGGCGGGCCGAGGTGAGGGCGCTGGCGAGCAAGAGCCTGGGCCCAAGCGTTTTGGCACCTGGGGCCTTCGAATGTCTCCGGGGACTCGGCGGGCCCTGCCCATTCTCCTCCCTGAATGACCGGCGGCGCCCCTAGCAGCCCAGGTGGCGGCGGGGCGGCATGTAAGTCCGGGCATAGGGCTCGGGGGTCCCCAGTCCACCGCGTTGCGGCGCCAGGCCCCTTGGGAGGGGCCCCTCGGAGGCTGACCTAGGGTGAGGTTTAGCCCCTAGGATGCCGGCAGGCCCTATTCGCCAGCCGTGTGGAGACTGGAGTGGCGGACCGAGGTGAGGGCACTGGTGAGCGGGAGCGTGGGCCCGGGTGTTTTGGCGCGGGGGGCCTTTGAAGGTCGCCGTGTCTTGGAGGGCCCTGCCCGTGCTCCCGCCCTGAATGAACGGCACCACCCCAAGCCCCCGGGTGGCGGCTGGGTGGCAGGGTGAGTCCAGTGCTGAGGCTCGGGGGTCCCCAATCCCCAGCGTTGCGGCGCCAGATCCCTTGGGAGGGGCCCCTCGGGGGTCGATCTAGGGTTGCGGTTAGCCCCCAGGAGGCCGGTGGACCCGATCAGCGGCTGTGCGGCACGCGGAGGGTTGGGCCGAGGTGAGGGCGCTGGCGAGACTGAGCATGAGCCCAAGCGTTTTAGTGCGGGGGGCCTTCGAAGGTCAGTGGGGGCTCGGAGGGACCTGCCCGTTCTCCCGCTCTGAATGACCGGCGGGGCCCCTAGAGGCTCCGGTGCCTGAAGGGCAGCAGGGTGAGACCGGCACTTGGGTTGGGGTCCCCATTCCCGGCGTTGTGGCGCCAGGCCACTTGGGAAGGGCCCCTCCGTGGCCGACCTACAGTTAGGGTTAGCCCCCAGGAGGCCAGCAGGCCCGATACACCGCCTGTGCGTCGAGCGGAGAGTTGGGCCGAGGTGAGGGTGCTGGTGAACATGAGCCCGGGCCCAAGCGTTTTGGTTCGGGGCGCCTTCGAAGGTCGGCGGGGGTTCGAAGGGCCCTGCCCGTTCTCCCACCCTGAATGAATGGCGGCGCCCCTAGCGGCACGTGTGGGGCAGGGCGGCAGGGTGCATCCAGCGCTGGGGCTTGGGGGTTCCCAATCCCCGGCGTTGCGGCGCCAGGCCCCTTAGGAAGCGACCCTCGGGGCCGTCCTAGGGTTAGGGTTAGCGCCCAGGAGGCCGGCAGGCCCGATCCGCCGGCTGTGCGAGGAGTGGAGATGCAGGCCGAGTTGAGGGCGATGGCGAGCGGGAGCTGGGCCCCAGCGATTTGGCATCCTGGGCCTTTGAATGTTGCCATGGCTCGGAGGGCCCTGCCCTTTCTCCTGCAATGAATAACCAGCAAGGCCCCTAGCGGCTCCGTTGGCAGTGGGGCGGCAGGGTGAATCCCAGGCTGCGGTTCGGGGATCCCCAATCCCCGGCGTTGTGGTGCCAGGCCCCTTGGGAGGGGCTCCTCGTGGGCCAACCCAGGGTTAGAGTTAGCCCCCATAAGGCCGGCAGGCCAGATCCTCTGGCTGGGCGGTGAGAGGTGGGCGGGCCGAGGTAAAAGCGCTGGGGTGCGGGATTGTGGGCCCCTGCATTTTGGGGTGGGAGGCTTCAAATGTCGCCGGTTTCTCCAGGGCCCTGTCAGTTCTCCCGCCCTGAATGACCGGCGGTGCCCCTCGCGGCCCGGGGGGCAGCGTTGTGGGAGGGTGAGTCTGGCTTTGGGGCTTGGGGTTCCAGATCCCTGGCGTAGTGGCACCAAAACCCTTGGGAGGGGCCCCTGGGGGGCCGACCTAGGGTTAGGGTTAGCCCCCAGGAGACCGTCAGGCCCAACCGCACACTGTGCGGCGAGCTGAGGTGCGGCCCGAGGTGAAGGCGCTGGGGAGCGGGAGCGTGGGCACCAGCGTTTTGGCACAGGGAGCCTTTGAAGGTCACCGGGGACTCAGAAGGCCCTGCCCTTCTCTCGCCCTCTATGACCCGCGGCGCCCCTAGCGGCCCAGGTGGGGACAGTGCGGCAGGGTGAGTCCGGCTCTGGGGCTCTGAGTCACCAATCCCCAGCATTGCAGAGCCAGGCCGCTTGGGATGTCCCCTCAGGGCCGACCTAGGGTTTTGGTTAGCTGCCAGGAGCCCGGCAGGCCCTATCCACCGGCTCTCAAGCAAGCGGTGGGGTGGGCCTAGGTGAGGGCGCTGGCGAGCAGGATCCTGGGAGCCAACGTTTTTGCGCGGGGAGCCTTCAAAGGTCAGCGTGGGCTCGGAGGGCCCTGCCCGATCTCTTGCCCTGATTGACCGGCGGGGCCTCTAGCGGCTCGGGTGGCTGAAGGGCAGCAGGGTGAGTGCGGCACATGAGCTCGGGGTCCCCATCCCCAGCGTTGCGACGCCAGGCCCCTTGGGAAGTGCCCCTCGGTGGCCGACCTATGGTTAGGGTTAGCCTCCAGGAGCCCCGCAGGCCCGATACACCACCTGTGCGTCGAGCGGAGAGTTGGGCCGAGGTGAGGGTGCTGGTGAACATGAGCCTGGGCCCAAGCGTTTTGGTTCGGTGCGCCTTCGAAGGTCGGCAGGGGTTCGGAGGGCCCTGCCAGTTCTCCCACCCTGAATGAATGGCGGCGCCCCTAGCGGCCTGTGTGGGTTGGGGTGGCAGCGTGCATCCGGCGCTGGGGCTTGGGGGCCCCCAATCCCTGGCGTTGCGACGCCAGGCCCCTTAGGAAGGGACCTTCAGGGGCTGTCCTAGGGTTAGGGTGAGCTCCCAGGAGGCCGGCAGGCCCGAGTCGCTGGCTCTGCGAAGAGCGGAGGTGCGGGCCGAGTTGAGGGTGATGCAGAGCGGGAGCGTGGTCCCCAGCGTTTTGGCGCCCTGGGCCTTCGACTGTTGCCATGGCTCAAAGGGCCCTGCCCGTTCTCCTGCCCTGAAGAACCAGAGGCGCCCTTAGCAGCTTCCTTGGCGGTGGAGCGGCAGGGTGAGTCCATGCTGCGGCTCGGGGATCCCCAATCCCCAGCGTTGTGGGGCCAGGCTTCTTGGGAGGGGCTCCTCTTGGGCGGACCTAGGTTTAGAGTTAGCACCCAGGAGGCCAGCAGGCCCAATCCTCTGGCTGGGCGGCGAGAGGTGGGCGGCCCGAGGTAAAGGCGCTGGCGATCGGGAGCATGGGCCCCTGCATTTTGGCGCAGGAGGCTTCAAATATCGCCGGTTTCTCCAGGGCCCTGTCCCTTCTCCCGCCCTGAATGACGGGCGGCGCCACTAGCAGCCCGGGTGGCGACGTGGCGGTACGGTGAGTCTGGCTCTGGGTCTTGGGGTCCCTGATCCCCAGTGTAGCGGCACCAGGACCCTTGGGAGGGGCCCCTGGGTGGCTGACCTAGGGTTAGGGTTAGCCCCCAGGAGGCCGGCAGGTGGGATCAGGCCACTGTCCAGGGAGCGGAGGGCGGGGCCGAGGTGAGGGCGTTGGGGAGCGGGAGCGTGGGCACCAGCGTTTTGGCACGGGGAGCCTTTGAAGGCCACCGGGGACTCGGAAGGCCCTGCCCCTTCTCTCGCCCTGAATGACCCGCAGTGCTCCTAGCGGCCCGGGTGGCGGCGTTGCGGTAGGGTGAGTGTGGCTCTGGGGCTTGAGGTTCCTGATCCCCAGCGAAGCGGCACCAGGACCCTTGGGAGGGGCCCCTGGGTGGCCGACCTAGGGTTAGGGTTAGCACCCGGGAGGCCGGCAGGCGGGATCCGCCCGCTGTGCGTGGAGCGGAGGGGCGGGCCGAGGTGAGGGCGCTGGCGAGCAAGAGCCTGGGCCCAAGCGTTTTGGCACCTGGGGCCTTCGAATGTCTCCGGGGACTCGGCGGGCCCTGCCCATTCTCCTCCCTGAATGACCGGCGGCGCCCCTAGCAGCCCAGGTGGCGGCGGGGCGGCATGTAAGTCCGGGCATAGGGCTCGGGGGTCCCCAGTCCACCGCGTTGCGGCGCCAGGCCCCTTGGGAGGGGCCCCTCGGAGGCTGACCTAGGGTGAGGTTTAGCCCCTAGGATGCCGGCAGGCCCTATTCGCCAGCCGTGTGGAGACTGGAGTGGCGGACCGAGGTGAGGGCACTGGTGAGCGGGAGCGTGGGCCCGGGTGTTTTGGCGCGGGGGGCCTTTGAAGGTCGCCGTGTCTTGGAGGGCCCTGCCCGTGCTCCCGCCCTGAATGAACGGCACCACCCCAAGCCCCCGGGTGGCGGCTGGGTGGCAGGGTGAGTCCAGTGCTGAGGCTCGGGGGTCCCCAATCCCCAGCGTTGCGGCGCCAGATCCCTTGGGAGGGGCCCCTCGGGGGTCGATCTAGGGTTGCGGTTAGCCCCCAGGAGGCCGGTGGACCCGATCAGCGGCTGTGCGGCACGCGGAGGGTTGGGCCGAGGTGAGGGCGCTGGCGAGACTGAGCATGAGCCCAAGCGTTTTAGTGCGGGGGGCCTTCGAAGGTCAGTGGGGGCTCGGAGGGACCTGCCCGTTCTCCCGCTCTGAATGACCGGCGGGGCCCCTAGAGGCTCCGGTGCCTGAAGGGCAGCAGGGTGAGACCGGCACTTGGGTTGGGGTCCCCATTCCCGGCGTTGTGGCGCCAGGCCACTTGGGAAGAGCCCCTCCGTGGCCGACCTACAGTTAGGGTTAGCCCCCAGGAGGCCAGCAGGCCCGATACACCGCCTGTGCGTCGAGCGGAGAGTTGGGCCGAGGTGAGGGTGCTGGTGAACATGAGCCCGGGCCCAAGCGTTTTGGTTCGGGGCGCCTTCGAAGGTCGGCGGGGGTTCGAAGGGCCCTGCCCGTTCTCCCACCCTGAATGAATGGCGGCGCCCCTAGCGGCACGTGTGGGGCAGGGCGGCAGGGTGCATCCAGCGCTGGGGCTTGGGGGTTCCCAATCCCCGGCGTTGCGGCGCCAGGCCCCTTAGGAAGCGACCCTCGGGGCCGTCCTAGGGTTAGGGTTAGCGCCCAGGAGGCCGGCAGGCCCGATCCGCCGGCTGTGCGAGGAGTGGAGATGCAGGCCGAGTTGAGGGCGATGGCGAGCGGGAGCTGGGCCCCAGCGATTTGGCATCCTGGGCCTTTGAATGTTGCCATGGCTCGGAGGGCCCTGCCCTTTCTCCTGCAATGAATAACCAGCAAGGCCCCTAGCGGCTCCGTTGGCAGTGGGGCGGCAGGGTGAATCCCAGGCTGCGGTTCGGGGATCCCCAATCCCCGGCGTTGTGGTGCCAGGCCCCTTGGGAGGGGCTCCTCGTGGGCCAACCCAGGGTTAGAGTTAGCCCCCATAAGGCCGGCAGGCCAGATCCTCTGGCTGGGCGGTGAGAGGTGGGCGGGCCGAGGTAAAAGCGCTGGGGTGCGGGATTGTGGGCCCCTGCATTTTGGGGTGGGAGGCTTCAAATGTCGCCGGTTTCTCCAGGGCCCTGTCAGTTCTCCCGCCCTGAATGACCGGCGGTGCCCCTCGCGGCCCGGGGGGCAGCGTTGTGGGAGGGTGAGTCTGGCTTTGGGGCTTGGGGTTCCAGATCCCTGGCGTAGTGGCACCAAAACCCTTGGGAGGGGCCCCTGGGGGGCCGACCTAGGGTTAGGGTTAGCCCCCAGGAGACCGTCAGGCCCAACCGCACACTGTGCGGCGAGCTGAGGTGCGGCCCGAGGTGAAGGCGCTGGGGAGCGGGAGCGTGGGCACCAGCGTTTTGGCACAGGGAGCCTTTGAAGGTCACCGGGGACTCAGAAGGCCCTGCCCTTCTCTCGCCCTCTATGACCCGCGGCGCCCCTAGCGGCCCAGGTGGGGACAGTGCGGCAGGGTGAGTCCGGCTCTGGGGCTCTGAGTCACCAATCCCCAGCATTGCAGAGCCAGGCCGCTTGGGATGTCCCCTCAGGGCCGACCTAGGGTTTTGGTTAGCTGCCAGGAGCCCGGCAGGCCCTATCCACCGGCTCTCAAGCAAGCGGTGGGGTGGGCCTAGGTGAGGGCGCTGGCGAGCAGGATCCTGGGAGCCAACGTTTTTGCGCGGGGAGCCTTCAAAGGTCAGCGTGGGCTCGGAGGGCCCTGCCCGATCTCTTGCCCTGATTGACCGGCGGGGCCTCTAGCGGCTCGGGTGGCTGAAGGGCAGCAGGGTGAGTGCGGCACATGAGCTCGGGGTCCCCATCCCCAGCGTTGCGACGCCAGGCCCCTTGGGAAGTGCCCCTCGGTGGCCGACCTATGGTTAGGGTTAGCCTCCAGGAGCCCCGCAGGCCCGATACACCACCTGTGCGTCGAGCGGAGAGTTGGGCCGAGGTGAGGGTGCTGGTGAACATGAGCCTGGGCCCAAGCGTTTTGGTTCGGTGCGCCTTCGAAGGTCGGCAGGGGTTCGGAGGGCCCTGCCAGTTCTCCCACCCTGAATGAATGGCGGCGCCCCTAGCGGCCTGTGTGGGTTGGGGTGGCAGCGTGCATCCGGCGCTGGGGCTTGGGGGCCCCCAATCCCTGGCGTTGCGACGCCAGGCCCCTTAGGAAGGGACCTTCAGGGGCTGTCCTAGGGTTAGGGTGAGCTCCCAGGAGGCCGGCAGGCCCGAGTCGCTGGCTCTGCGAAGAGCGGAGGTGCGGGCCGAGTTGAGGGTGATGCAGAGCGGGAGCATGGTCCCCAGCGTTTTGGCGCCCTGGGCCTTCGACTGTTGCCATGGCTCAAAGGGCCCTGCCCGTTCTCCTGCCCTGAAGAACCAGAGGCGCCCTTAGCAGCTCCCTTGGCGGCGGAGCGGCAGGGTGAGTCCATGCTGCGGCTCGGGGATCC
>NW_028273797.1:0-43757 GCF_024610735.1 Ursus americanus | reverse complement strand
GTTAGTCACCCTACAGTACTTCATTTGTTTTTGATGTAGTGTTCCAGGATTCATTGTTTGCATATAACACCTAGTGCTCATTATGACACGTGCCCTCCTTAATACCCATCACCAGGATAACCCATTCCCCTACCCCTCCCTTTCTGCAACCTTCAGTTTGTTTCCCAGTGTCAATAGTCTCTCATGGTTCATCTCCCCCTCTCATTCCCCACCTTCACTTTTCCCTTCCTTCTCCTAATGTCCTCCATGCTATTCCTTCCATTCCACATAGGAGTGAAACCATATGATAATTGTCTTTCTCTGCTTGACTTAATTTCACTTAGCATAATCCCCTCCTGGTCCATCCACGTTGGTGCAAATGGTGGGTAATCATCCTTTCTGATGACTGAGTAATATTCCATTGTATAGATGAACCACATCTTCTTTGTCCATTCATCTGCTGAAGGACATCTTGGCTCCTTCCACAGTTTGGCTATTAGGGACATTGCTGCTATGAACATTGGGATACAGGTGCCCCTTCTTTTCATTACTCTGTGTCTATGGGGTAAATACCCAGTAGTGCAATTGGTGGGTCGTAGGATAGCTCTGTGTTCAACGTCTTGAGGAATCTCCATATTGTTTTCAAAAGTGGCTGTACCAGCTTGAATTCTCACGAGTAGTGGTAGAGGGCTCCCCTTTCTCCACATCCTCTGTGACTTTTTTTTATTTCCTGTCTTGTTAATTTCTTCTCAAGATTTTATTTATTTATTCCACAGAGATAGAGACAGCCAGCGAGAGAGGGAACACAAGCAGGGGGAGTGGGAGAGGAAGAAGCAGGCTCATAGCGGAGGAGCCTGATGTGGGGCTCCATCCCATAATGCTGGGATCACGCCCTGAGCCGATGGCAGACGCTTAACCGCTGTGCCACCCAGGTGCCCCCGGCCTTGTTAATTTTAACCATTCTAACTGGTGTAAGGTGGTATCTCATTGTAGTTTTGATTTGTATTTGCCTGATGGCAAGTGATGTGGAGCATTTTTTTCGTGTGTCTGTTGGCCATTTGTATGTCTTCTCTGGACAAGTATCTCTTTGTGTCTTCTGCCCATTTTTTGGGTGTCGAGTTTGAGGAGTTCTTTATAGATCTTGGATACCAGCCCTTTATCTGTAATATCATTTGCAGATATCTTCTTCGATTCCGTAGGTTGCCTTTTTGTTTTGTTGATCGTTTGCTTTGCCGTGCAGAAACTTTTTATCTTGATGAAGTGCCAATAGTTCATTTTTGCTTTTATTTCCTTTGCCTTTAGAGACGTGGCTTGCAAGAAGTTGTTGTGTCCAAGGTTGAAGAGTTCTTTTGATTTTGATATGCGACAGGAATCCATTATCTTTCTTTCCTGATTGCATTCGAGTCCTCTGTCTTTCTTGGTGAGTCTAGCTAAGTTTGTCAGTTTTGTTTATCTTTCCAAAAAAGGCAGCTCTCATTTTCATTGTGTGGTTTTGTTTTTTTTTTTTGTCTTTTTAGTCTCTGTTGGATTTATTTATGCATTCCTTTTTGTTATTTCCTTATTTCTACTAATTTGGGGCTTTGTTTGCTGTTTTTTTTTTTCTACTTCTTTACCACAGAAATCAGGTTGTTTATTGGAGAGCATTCTCATGGATTGATGAAGACTTGAATTTCTATGAACGTCCCCCCCGTAGAGCTACTTTTGCTGCATCCCATAAGTTTTTGTAGGTTGTCTTTTTCATCAGTGTCAAGGTACTTCTAAATTTTTTTTGATTTCTTCTTTGACTGTTGGTTGTTCAGTAGCATGTTGTTAAATCTCCACATATTTTTTTAAGATTATTTAAGTATCTGGCAGAGAGTGAGACAGCGAGAGAGGGAACGCAAGCAGGGGGGTGGGAGAGGGAGAAGCGGGCTTCCCACTGAGCAAGGAGCCTGATTCGGGGCTAGATCCCAGGCTCCTGGGATCACGACCTGAGCTGAAGGCAGATCCTTAATGACTGAGCCACCCAGGCCCCCCAATCTCCACCTGTTTTTGACTGTCCCATTTTTTTCTTGAGACTGATTTCTAGTTTCATATCATTGTGGTTGGACAAGATTTGTAGCAGAAGGTGAAGAGAGCATTCAGATGAAAGGTTTGTTTCCTGGAGGGTTTTCTGAGGGCAGACCATGAGTTCCGTGGGGACGGAGGAAGGTTTTGTGAGACGGGGGGTGGGGTTAACCCTTGTTAGAATTACTGACTACTACCATGCAGGCTGTGTGCTACCGTTCACACCGTAGTCCTGATGGGCTTGTACTTCATTAGAAATATTTTCTAGGAGGTGTAGGCATAGGCTTCTCTAAAAGAAAGGTGCCATGTGGGTTCATGGCATGACCCCAGGTCAGCAACCAGGATGTATGGTATTGTGGGGGATCAGAACCAGGCTTTCTGTGGGAAGTGACGGAAATAGGGTATGGTGAGCTCCATGACCTCATAGGTGAGGTCCCGAGTGACCCACTGGGTGTTGGGTTCCGTGGATCTGTTTCATCAGGTGCTGTGGAATTCAGGGACACCCTCCTGTCTGTGGATTTGTGTGGAGACAGGTAGACATCAGTGTCTGGCCAGGCACGAGGGTCGCACTGGACCACCACCAGAGGTGCAGCATGCGGGGGAGCCACTGCTTGGTTTCCACGAAAGCTGACCAGGGTCTGTGACCGTGATTCCTAGCAGCTGCAAGGGGAGAGGAGGCCGGGGGTGGTGCACACTTCCTAGACTTGTGGTCAGGACTAGTCTGGAGCCCACTGAAGTCAGCCACACCTGGCACAGAAGGCCCCCAGTCAGTGTAGCTGTGGGCACTGCTCCCATGGCACTTTCGGGCCGGCTCCATGCTGCCACCTCCTGCTTTTCATCATCATCTTCAAGGTCGTGTGCCTCTGCTCTTGCCCCATGGCCTCCGGGGTATTGTCCGTCCTCCATCTGGCCCTCGTCCCTGGTGCCCTGTGCAGTCCGATGCCAGGGTAGCCTTCTCGAGACAAACATCTGGCCCTGATGGAACACTTCCATGGATCTCGTGTGATGCGAGGATGATGTCCTGCCCTGGAAGGGGGCTGCAGGTCCCCAATCAGGAGAGCCATGTCTCCCTTTTCAGCATGGCCTGCCCTCCCCTCAGTCTTCTTCAGGGAAGCTCTCCCCACTTCCTGAGATGACAGCTCTGAACTTAAAAGTGAATGTTATTTTACATATCTCTATGCCTTAGTTCATCCATGGCATGTCTTTCAACGCCGTTAGTGGTTTTTTTTTTTTTTTTTAGCAGTTCCGAAGGGCTGTCTGCTCAAGGAGGGGATGACCTGGGTGGGGCAGCTTTCCCTCTCATCTCCCTCAGCCTGTCGCTGAGCCCTGGGGCCAGCTGTCCCACTGAGGATTGAGGGACCCGAGCCAGCCCATCCTGAGCCCAGGCTGTGTGTCAGCTGTGTAGACTGATGCGTGTCGGAGCGGTGGGCAGCTGGCATAGGCCAGGGGCAGGCAGTGTCTCCCCATTCCTTCCCTCCCTTCCTCCCAGAGGTAGCTCAGAGCAGCCTTCAACCCCTGCATCTCCAGATCCCTTGACCTATGCCTCCTGTGTTCAGCTGGTGACCTTGGAGTTTCGCATGGATTCTACCTCCCATACCCTCTCCTGTAGCAGTTCCTGGATCAGGGGAGGGGTCGGACCCTTGTCTGATTTTGGTCTTCTTCCTGTCCCGCACCAAGCCCACTCACCTTTGCATCTTCCATGTATGTGCTTGGAAGCAAGTCCATCCACAGGGAACCTATTAGCCAAATGGATCCAGGTAATGAACATTGAAGTAGAGATCCAGGATCCATAATAAACCTGCTCGGAAACCTGTCCCAAAGTCTGTGACTCTCTCACACTGAAACAGAAACAATAATAGCTTTCTGGACTGTGAAGTGACATGTGTCTCTACTTCCAATCTTGAAGGCATAGGTGCTGAGCCTGGACAGAAAAGGACCATGGCTCCCGTGGGCTGGGATCCACAGTAAGAACTCAGTGAAATCTGAATTCGAGGCATAGAATGAATAATTATTGTAGAGTGAATCCTCCCAAGTAGGGCTTATGCACATTGCAGAGGAAAAGCTTTTTCAAAGAGGTTCCTGAAAGAAAAATCTTTTTAAAAAATTTATTTTAATTCCAGTAGAGCTAACATACAGTGTTACATTCGTTTCAGGTGTACAAGAGAGTGATTCAGTAATTCTATATATTACTCAGTGGTCATCCAGAAAAGTGTCCTCTTAATCCGCTTCATCTATTTCACTCATCCCTCTATGCACCTCCTCCTCTCTGGTAACCATCCGTTTTGTTCTCTCTTGTTAAGAGTTTGTATTTTGCCAGGCCCATACTCAGGCAACCCTGTTTGGGTAGAGTTTCCGTGTCCCCTGCGAGGGGGGTTGGGGGTGGGCACGCTGTGAGCCGGTATTTCCAGGCTTTTGTTCCCTGGCGGCTTTCTCTGGCGGTCTGCTGTGCCTCTTCTGAGAGTCAGAGCAGCAGAGGCTGAATTGTCACAGAACAGAGGGATTGCGGCCCATTCTCCACCGATGTTCTGGCCACTTTAACTCCGTTACTGTTGGTGCTGCTCAACCCTGTAGCGTCCCGGGATGTGCGCCCCACACCCGGCGTCCCTGCCCTCCCTTCCAGGGCAGGCGCGTCTCTGTCCTTTGTGTTTCTAATGCCGCCAGCCGCCAGCCGCCAGCCGCCAGCCGCCCCCGCGCGCTCCCGGATCTCCCGGTCTCAGTCTGGATCCCGTGAGCACACCAGGATTCCGGAGTTCCGTGAGAAGCCTGGTGGCGCGCGCACCCGGTTCAGGGTCTCGGTCTGCTGTTTCGTGGGTGCCGACCGCGAGTCCGCCCGCTCCCCCGTGCAGGTGGCCCGCCAACCGCCAGCCGCCCTGCGCGCGCTCCAGAAGCTCCTGGTCTCAGTCTGGATCCCGTGAGCACACCGGGATTCAGGAATTCCGTGAGAAGCCTGGTGGCGCGCGCACCCGGTTCAGGGTCTCAGTCTGCTGTTTCGCGGGTGCCGACCGTGAGTCCGTCCGCTCCCCCGTGCAGGTGGCCTGCCAGCTGCCAGCTGCCCCGCATGCGCTCCGGGAGCTCCCGGTCTCAGTCTGGATCCCGTGAGCACACGGGATTCCCGGGTTCCGCGAGATGCCTGGTGGCGCGCGCTCCCGGCTCACCGGTCTCAGTCCGCTCTCTCGCGGGTGCCCTCTGTGAGTGCGCCCGCTCCCCCCCGTGCAGGTGGCTGCCGCTTCCCGGCGCCCGAACGCGGCGGCTCCCTCCCCCTTCCGTTTATCTTCCGATATCTGTGCCCGGTTTCACGGCTCCCCGCTTCGTACCTCAATACTCAGCGCTGGAGATGTTCATTTGTAGAGATCCAGATGTATCTTCCTGCGTCTCAGGCTGATTCCGTGGTTGTTTAGGCTGGTCTGGTACCTATCCAGCTCGACTCAGGGGACCTGTGAAAAAGGGGTCCCCTACTCCTCCGCCATCTTAACTCGTCTCTTGTACCTGAAATAGTATTTAAAAACACTCAGCTCAGCCTCTTCTACAAAGTGAGCCAATGCTTATAAACAAGGCTAAAATATTCCCTTACCGGCGATGACTTCCCAGCCATCGTAGTGTTTAACTGGTATGACTGTGACTTACATTAGTCAACATTTGCAGAGAAAGAACTTAGTGCATCCAGGGGGCACTTCATGTTGAAATTAGTTTGTGACAATGAGCTACTGTGTTTTATACTGTAGTCCAAGGGAATGGTGCCAGACATCTCTAAGGTGTCTAGCAGTTCTACAATTCTGATTTTAAGTGGTCTGTGTGCTTCAGAGATTTGGGCAGGAGAAGGGCAGGAGTCCAGAGACTGTGAACACTTCTGTTACCTGTGCTGACCATGGAGCAGGTAGCCTTCTGTGGGCATCATTTTGATTTCTTGGTACTCTTGTGAAAGGTGCTTTTGTCTCAAATTCCTCCATTTAGGAGCAATTATAATGATAAAAGTAATGTTTATCTTATATCATCTGTGGGCCCTGATCCTGGGCTCCCAGGGAAGCTATCCTTTAACATTTTACCCGGCTCAAAATGACTGGGCAAAACCTCAAAGCATGGGCCCTATTTCTGCCCCAAGCACATGTTGTACATCTGTTTCGAGAAGAAAACAATAACCAAAAATGCCAACATGAAGATAAGAAAAAATCAAGAACCTCTTTGGCTCCCATAAGATTAAAGTCATACTGACATGTACATACTGAAAATGCATGAAATCATTGCATGTCCTAAAGCCCAAGCCTTGGAGGGTCTGAGAGCCACTGACCTTGCCCAGAACCAGGCACACCCCAGCAGGGAGGGCTGGTGCAGAAAGGGAAGGGGCAGGACGCTGAGGGTGGTCTGCAGCTAGAGGGGTCCCTGGAAGGGGCCAGGTGTGTGGGGGGAGCCCGGCCCACGACCCCACCCATGCCCGTGCTGGGTGTTGAGTAGAGGAGGCGCCTCTTGGACCCCCTGCACTTTCAGGGTTCCAGGGGCTTGAGGGCGGGTTGCCCGGCATCCAAGGGGCTAGGGCACCACCCTCCCCGACCAATCACCGCTTGGGGGTGGAGCTACGTCTCTGTGGGCGGTCCCAGAGTTGCAGCGGGTTGCAGACCTGGGGCAGAAGAAGGGGCACTGGGAGAGAGAGAGTTGCCCTGCGGAGGTCCGGGCTGGTGAGTGAGCAGCATGCCCCGGGGTGGGGGTCGGGGGGTAGGGTGCGCCCCAGGTGGGAGGCAGGGTTCTGGAAGGGCACGTGGAGAGGGTTCATTGTGGGGACTCAGGTGAGTTTTCTTTTTCCCTTTAAAGTCTCTTCCGCCCCATGTCCTCAACTGGCCTTATTCCCCATACCCGTGAACTCCAGGGCGCCCACTCACCTGAGCTTTTGTGGGATGGGTTGCAGAATTTCAGGGTTTCCCCTGTTCCCCGGGAAGAGTGCGGGCAAGGACCTCACAGAATCCCCACCTTCAGTGGGGTGTCCCCCGGTTCTCTGACACAGTGCAGGTGATACATCTTGAGCAGTACCCCGAGTTCAGCAGGGTGTGCCCTGGTCCCCCAGGCACAGGTGTGGCAGTAGCAAGCCCCAGAGCCATCCCCCAACTTCAGCATTATGCCCCGTGTGCCCCCGAGTTAGTGGTAATTGGCTGTTAGAATCATGCAGGAAAATCCTCCAGGTGGGGGCCTGGAGGCGGGCGTAAACCAGACCCCACTCTAGTTGCATTGGGAATAGACGAATTGAGGGTTTCTTTAGAAGAGTAAGTCTGCTTTCCAGAAAAGGCAAGGTCATTGGTCTATTGAGAATGAAGATAATTAGTGCTAAACAACAAGTATGTGTTGCCCCTTCGTCCAGAAACCGAAGCAGGTGTGCAGGCTTTAGGTCAGAGGTGCCTTCTTCTCCCCAGCTGACAGCACTTCTCTGCTCTGGCTCCATGAGACTCGAGGTTTTGAACGTCAGCATCTGAGTCAGGGAGGCAGCTTGTCACAGGACGCCAGTGTTCAGAGAAAACACAGCTATTTTGGCATAATGTCCTATCTATGTCAGGACTGGAGGTAAAACCTCTCATTATCCCAAAACCTCCTGGGCTTTTCTCTTTTCTCTAGTTGAGCCACAAAGTAAAATTGAAGTAGCTGTCAGCATTCTGGGTTTGGTGCAAGAATTACTTAGTTTCCCTGCAGGTAGAACTTTGCAGGGGATCACAATTTCTCTGTCCATTTATTGCTTACAAATGTATTTTGACTATCTGTTTCCTAGGAACCCTCTTTTATTAGAAAGGGAAGGTGAGATTCACTCTGTGCCTGTTTGTAACATCTAATTTGTTCCTTCGTCTAACAATGTTTATTCAATTGGGCCTAAGATATGGTTGAGTGGCCAGCATCTAGAGTTAGGTGGCTTTTTTTCATCTGATACAGACTTGGATGATGTCATTTGACAAAGGTGATGTTTCATCATTGATTAGTTTATTCACCAGAAGAGTTAAAATTAGGGTGGAGGGAAAATTCAAAATTATCCAAATGGGCCTGTTCCTGTTTAAAAGTTGAGCTTGACTTTCTAGTTTTACTATTATCTCGATATTTTGAGGTGCCATATTCTGTCTGTAGTTTCTTTGGTGGTGGAGTCAGAAGGAGAGTCTGGGAATTCTTTTGGATAGTGGCATGCTGGTGGCTTCAAGGGGCTTGGCGTCAGGAGCCTTGGGGTGAATTCTGCAACTGCTTGCCTGACCCTGGGTGCATCTCGCAGAGGTTTTGTTTCCTCTTATGAAATTGCCAGCAGATAATGTTCTGCTTAAAGGGGAACCCTCCCATCCTGTTGGTGGGAATGCAGAGTGGTGCAGACAGTCTGGGAAACAGTGTGGGGGTTCCTCAAAAAGTTAAACATTGAACAACCACATGATCCAGCAATTGCTCTCCTAGGTGCTTACCCAAAAGATACAAAAATGCACATTCGAAGGGGGTACATGCACCATGATGTTTATAGCAACAATGTCCACAGTAGCCAAACTATGGAGAGAATCCCAAAGTCCATGCACTGATGAATGGATAAAGCAGATGTGGGATACGTATATATATGTATATATGTATATGTGTGTGTATATATATATATATATGGGAATATGACCCAGCTTCAAAAAGAATGAAATCTTACCATTTGCAAGGATGTGGATGGATCTAGAGTGTATTAAGCTAAGCAAAATTAGTGAGGAAAGACAAATATCCTATGCTCTCACGCTTGTGGAATTTCAGAAAGAAAACAGATGAACAGAGTTGAGGGGTGATGAGAAAGGCAAACAAGGAAATAGACTCAACCTTGGAGAACAAACTGAGTGTTGCTGCAGGACAGGGGCGTGGGGGGAAGAGTTAAATGGGTGAGGGGTATTAAGGAGGGCGCTTGTGATGAGCACCGGGTACTGTATGCAGGTGAGGAATCACTAAATCCTACCCCTGAAGCGAATATTCCATGGCATGTGAACTAACTGGAATTTAAGTAAAAGAAGAAAGGAAAAAGTGTTCTGCTTCATGAAGAGTGAGGTAAAATTGTAGTGATTTGGGCTGTACTGTTCTATAGATGATAGTTGTAAAACACCCTGTTGTAAGATACACTAGTTTCTTATCACATAAGGAGTCCTCAGAAAGCTGCAATGAAAGATTCAGATCTCAGAGCATGTTCATGTTCCACTGATATGTTACAGTTTGCACAGGTAGGACAGAAGGAGAGAAAGGCAACAGAAGGGGAAAGTAGGTGTGAACCTTTCATTAGTTAGCATTATAGCTTTCTCATGAAAGCCTTGCGCCAGTGTGATTTTGCAAGAAGAGGGGGAATCCGGGAGCTTTGCAGGAGACGGGGGAGTTCCAGGTCTGGGTAAAGCTGACAGGGGTCCCAGAGGAGAGCTGAATGCATTCTGCAGCAGGGTGTGGGCAGGGTGGGCTCCAGGGGTGGCTGTGGGTCTCCTGTGTGAGAGTTGTGACAGGTGAGGGCTGTGTGCAAGTTCCTGGCTGAGGACAAGTGAGGCACAGGTGGAGAGCTGGCAGAAAACCTTTTTCTGGGCCTCCAGCCTCACCCAACACACACAGCCTCACCTTCTGTCCCTGTCACTCCTATTCAGACTTCTCAGAAGGCGAGTGAGAACACATCAAGAGCATTCTAAACAGAAGGGAAAGCATGTGCAAAGGCTCTGGGGCAGGAGAATTCCAGATATGTCCAGGAGCAGCAAGAAGGCCCTGTGGCCACAGGGGACAGCTTAGGACATGACCTCAGGGAGGTGACAGAGGGCGACAGAAAGCCATTCCAGGGCTATAACCCCATGAGACCCTGTTTCACTAGGCCATCGTGGCTACAGCGTTGAGAACAGATGACAGAGGGTTGAAGATGGCAAGGCAGGTCAATGACGAAGCTTTTCCAGGAACTCAGGCACTGTGGACCAGACAGGTGGCCTTGGATGGAGTGGTTAGACCTATTCTGGGTCCATTTTGAAGATGGAGCTCACAGGATTTGCTGATGAGTTAGCTATTAGGAGCAGGAGAACGGAGGAATTGGGGTAACTCCCAGCTGTTGTGGGTTGTCCCGATCGAGGGGAAGGAGAGGGTTTCTGGGGTAAGGAGGTAGTCCGTGTTCCGCATGCTGAGGAAGGTGCCTTTCCCGGTGGATCTGCTGAGGTTTGTGTCTGGGAGAACCTTTCACATCTCCTCCCTCAGCAATGCTCAAGTACAAGTATCCCCCAGCTTTTAAACGTTCACAGTAAGACACTTGGCTTTCTTGAAAGAACTACGTTATTACCCAGCTTCAGTGAGAGGAAGAGACCTAAAGAGGATTTCCCTCTTATGAAAAAAGGTGAACAGTGAGAATCGCGTTCAGCATCTGTTTTGGGGAGAAGCACGACAGAGGCGGCGTGCACCCCAACCAGCTCCTTCCGCTGGGAACCGCTCTCCGCATCCAGCCACCAGCACTTTGAATTGTGTCTGTGAGCCTCTGCTGTGCTTTATCTTCATTTATGCTGGGCCTCCGTTAGAAACTTGTGTCCTGAGGCCTAAGAAAAGCCAAAGAGAAGGAATCTTGGAGTCTGAGCACACTGTCCAATTTTTCCGTGTAAATGAACGGTCATCCCTTCTTTACACCATTTCTGCTGTGCAAGGTTTCTCAGAAGCCCTGTACTTTCAAAGAGCAGGGAAACCTATACCCCATGCTGCGGGGTTAGTTTTAGTCTCCATGCTGGACAGAACATTTCATGACTGTCGGATTTTCTCACTCAAACATTGAGACTTGGACCACCTTCACCCGTTTCTACCACCCCATCCCCGAATCTGGCACCTACCAATCTGCTCTCAGTATCTATGTGTTCAGTATTTGTTTATTCCACGTGGAATGTACATGAGAGCATCTGGTATTTGTCTTTCTGTGTCTGAGTTACTTGGCATAAGGCCCCCAAGGTCTGTGTTTCCATGTCTGGTTCTTGTGAATAATGCTGCAGTGAACGTGGGAGTGCATCTGTCTTTTTGAGGCAGTATTGTTGTGTTCTCCAAATCAATACTCAGTAGAGCCATTACTGGGTCATGTGGTAGTTGTATTTATTTTTTCAGGAACCTCCATACCGTTTGTCACAGTGGCTGCACCAATTTCCATTCCCACCAGCAGCGCACAGTGTCTCCTCGTCTGCACGCCCTTGACCCCACCTGGTGTCTGTCTCTGGGACAATTGCTGTTCCAACAGTTGTGAGGGGATAGCCGATTGTGGGTTTGACTGATGTTTCCCTGACGATGCTCAGTGATGTCGAACAACTTTTTCTGTCTGTTGGCACCTGTGTGCCATCTTTGGACAGTATCTATTCACATATTCACCCCATTTTTTATACAGTTTTTTTTTGTTTTGATTTGTATGAGTGTTGTGTGCATTTTGGATATTAGCCTCTTCTCACACATATGATTCGCAGATATTTTTTTCTTATTGGGTCAGTGGCCTTTTAAGTTTTTGATGGTTTCTTTTGCCGTGTGGAAGATTTCAGTTTGATGTTGTTCCACTTGTTTATTTTTGCTTTTGTTGCCTTTGCATTTGGTGTCCGATCTGAAGACTCTTTGCCAAAACCAATGTCGAGAGACTTAGTACCTGTGTCTTCTTGGAGGTTTATGGATTCGGGTCTTATGTTCAAATCATTCATCCATTAAAAATTTTGTGTGTGGTGTAAGAAAGTGACCCAGTTATATTCTTCTGCATTTAGTGTCCAGTTTGCCTGTTACCGCTCACTGAAGAGACAGTCCTTCCCTCATGGCATATCTTCTGCTGCTGTGTCGTAAGTTAGGGTCATCTACGTGTGGGTAAGTTTCTGAGCTTTCTGTTCTGTTCCACTGACCTGGTGTCTGTGTTTCTGCCAGTACCATCCTGTTTAGATGACAACAGCTTTGTAATCTAGCTTGAAATCCAGGAGTGTGTTGACTGCACCTTTCTTTCTCCAGGTTGCTTTGGGTATTTGGGGTCTTTTGTGATTCCATACAAGTTTGAGGACTGTTTTCTATTTCCTCGAATAATGCCACTGGAATTCAGATGGGGATTTCATCACATCTGTCGATTGCTTTGGGTACGATGGACATGTTCACATAATTAACTCTTCCAGTTAAGGAGCATGGCGTATGCTTCCATTTGTTTGTGTTGCCTTCCAAATCTTTGACCCATACATTCTGCCCCCCTCGACACACATGTTTTTCATTTCTTTTCTGCCATGTGTTGAGTGTACTATGTCTTTCTCATTGTTGGTTACTTTTATTCCTAGATTTTTTTTTTTGATGCAATTGTAAATGGCATTGCTTTTTTAATTTCTCTTTGCGAAAGTGTGTCATCAGTATACAGAAATGCAAGAAGTTGGGTCATCTGGGTGGCTCCATAGGTGAAGCGTCTGCCTTCTGCTCAGGTCAGAGTTCTGGGATCGAGCCCCGTGTTGGGCTCCCCGCTTAGCGAGGGTCTGCTTCTCCGTCTTTCTGACACTCCCCCGGCTCGTGCTTTTTCTCTTCCTGTCAAATAAATAAATAAAATCTGAAAAAAAATAAAGACAACAGGTCTCTGTATATTGACTTTATATCCTGCAGCTTTCTTGAATTTGTTTATTCTAACAGTTTTTTTTTTTTTTTTTTTTTTTTTTTGTGGAATCTTTTGGGATTTCATGTCATTTGCAAATAGTGACCGTTTTCCTGTATGGATTTCATATCTTTCTCTTTTTTTAAAATGATGTTAGTCACCCTACAGTACTTCATTTGTTTTTGATGTAGTGTTCCAGGATTCATTGTTTGCATATAACACCTAGTGCTCATTATGACACGTGCCCTCCTTAATACCCATCACCAGGATAACCCATTCCCCTACCCCTCCCTTTCTGCAACCTTCAGTTTGTTTCCCAGTGTCAATAGTCTCTCATGGTTCATCTCCCCCTCTCATTCCCCACCTTCACTTTTCCCTTCCTTCTCCTAATGTCCTCCATGCTATTCCTTCCATTCCACATAGGAGTGAAACCATATGATAATTGTCTTTCTCTGCTTGACTTAATTTCACTTAGCATAATCCCCTCCTGGTCCATCCACGTTGGTGCAAATGGTGGGTAATCATCCTTTCTGATGACTGAGTAATATTCCATTGTATAGATGAACCACATCTTCTTTGTCCATTCATCTGCTGAAGGACATCTTGGCTCCTTCCACAGTTTGGCTATTAGGGACATTGCTGCTATGAACATTGGGATACAGGTGCCCCTTCTTTTCATTACTCTGTGTCTATGGGGTAAATACCCAGTAGTGCAATTGGTGGGTCGTAGGATAGCTCTGTGTTCAACGTCTTGAGGAATCTCCATATTGTTTTCAAAAGTGGCTGTACCAGCTTGAATTCTCACGAGTAGTGGTAGAGGGCTCCCCTTTCTCCACATCCTCTGTGACTTTTTTTTATTTCCTGTCTTGTTAATTTCTTCTCAAGATTTTATTTATTTATTCCACAGAGATAGAGACAGCCAGCGAGAGAGGGAACACAAGCAGGGGGAGTGGGAGAGGAAGAAGCAGGCTCATAGCGGAGGAGCCTGATGTGGGGCTCCATCCCATAATGCTGGGATCACGCCCTGAGCCGATGGCAGACGCTTAACCTCTGTGCCACCCAGGTGCCCCCGGCCTTGTTAATTTTAACCATTCTAACTGGTGTAAGGTGGTATCTCATTGTAGTTTTGATTTGTATTTGCCTGATGGCAAGTGATGTGGAGCATTTTTTTCGTGTGTCTGTTGGCCATTTGTATGTCTTCTCTGGACAAGTATCTCTTTGTGTCTTCTGCCCATTTTTTGGGTGTCGAGTTTGAGGAGTTCTTTATAGATCTTGGATACCAGCCCTTTATCTGTAATATCATTTGCAGATATCTTCTTCGATTCCGTAGGTTGCCTTTTTGTTTTGTTGATCGTTTGCTTTGCCGTGCAGAAACTTTTTATCTTGATGAAGTGCCAATAGTTCATTTTTGCTTTTATTTCCTTTGCCTTTAGAGACGTGGCTTGCAAGAAGTTGTTGTGTCCAAGGTTGAAGAGTTCTTTTGATTTTGATATGCGACAGGAATCCATTATCTTTCTTTCCTGATTGCATTCGAGTCCTCTGTCTTTCTTGGTGAGTCTAGCTAAGTTTGTCAGTTTTGTTTATCTTTCCAAAAAAGGCAGCTCTCATTTTCATTGTGTGGTTTTGTTTTTTTTTTTTGTCTTTTTAGTCTCTGTTGGATTTATTTATGCATTCCTTTTTGTTATTTCCTTATTTCTACTAATTTGGGGCTTTGTTTGCTGTTTTTTTTTTTCTACTTCTTTACCACAGAAATCAGGTTGTTTATTGGAGAGCATTCTCATGGATTGATGAAGACTTGAATTTCTATGAACGTCCCCCCCGTAGAGCTACTTTTGCTGCATCCCATAAGTTTTTGTAGGTTGTCTTTTTCATCAGTGTCAAGGTACTTCTAAATTTTTTTTGATTTCTTCTTTGACTGTTGGTTGTTCAGTAGCATGTTGTTAAATCTCCACATATTTTTTTAAGATTATTTAAGTATCTGGCAGAGAGTGAGACAGCGAGAGAGGGAACGCAAGCAGGGGGGTGGGAGAGGGAGAAGCGGGCTTCCCACTGAGCAAGGAGCCTGATTCGGGGCTAGATCCCAGGCTCCTGGGATCACGACCTGAGCTGAAGGCAGATCCTTAATGACTGAGCCACCCAGGCCCCCCAATCTCCACCTGTTTTTGACTGTCCCATTTTTTTCTTGAGACTGATTTCTAGTTTCATATCATTGTGGTTGGACAAGATTTGTAGCAGAAGGTGAAGAGAGCATTCAGATGAAAGGTTTGTTTCCTGGAGGGTTTTCTGAGGGCAGACCATGAGTTCCGTGGGGACGGAGGAAGGTTTTGTGAGACGGGGGGTGGGGTTAACCCTTGTTAGAATTACTGACTACTACCATGCAGGCTGTGTGCTACCGTTCACACCGTAGTCCTGATGGGCTTGTACTTCATTAGAAATATTTTCTAGGAGGTGTAGGCATAGGCTTCTCTAAAAGAAAGGTGCCATGTGGGTTCATGGCATGACCCCAGGTCAGCAACCAGGATGTATGGTATTGTGGGGGATCAGAACCAGGCTTTCTGTGGGAAGTGACGGAAATAGGGTATGGTGAGCTCCATGACCTCATAGGTGAGGTCCCGAGTGACCCACTGGGTGTTGGGTTCCGTGGATCTGTTTCATCAGGTGCTGTGGAATTCAGGGACACCCTCCTGTCTGTGGATTTGTGTGGAGACAGGTAGACATCAGTGTCTGGCCAGGCACGAGGGTCGCACTGGACCACCACCAGAGGTGCAGCATGCGGGGGAGCCACTGCTTGGTTTCCACGAAAGCTGACCAGGGTCTGTGACCGTGATTCCTAGCAGCTGCAAGGGGAGAGGAGGCCGGGGGTGGTGCACACTTCCTAGACTTGTGGTCAGGACTAGTCTGGAGCCCACTGAAGTCAGCCACACCTGGCACAGAAGGCCCCCAGTCAGTGTAGCTGTGGGCACTGCTCCCATGGCACTTTCGGGCCGGCTCCATGCTGCCACCTCCTGCTTTTCATCATCATCTTCAAGGTCGTGTGCCTCTGCTCTTGCCCCATGGCCTCCGGGGTATTGTCCGTCCTCCATCTGGCCCTCGTCCCTGGTGCCCTGTGCAGTCCGATGCCAGGGTAGCCTTCTCGAGACAAACATCTGGCCCTGATGGAACACTTCCATGGATCTCGTGTGATGCGAGGATGATGTCCTGCCCTGGAAGGGGGCTGCAGGTCCCCAATCAGGAGAGCCATGTCTCCCTTTTCAGCATGGCCTGCCCTCCCCTCAGTCTTCTTCAGGGAAGCTCTCCCCACTTCCTGAGATGACAGCTCTGAACTTAAAAGTGAATGTTATTTTACATATCTCTATGCCTTAGTTCATCCATGGCATGTCTTTCAACGCCGTTAGTGGTTTTTTTTTTTTTTTTTAGCAGTTCCGAAGGGCTGTCTGCTCAAGGAGGGGATGACCTGGGTGGGGCAGCTTTCCCTCTCATCTCCCTCAGCCTGTCGCTGAGCCCTGGGGCCAGCTGTCCCACTGAGGATTGAGGGACCCGAGCCAGCCCATCCTGAGCCCAGGCTGTGTGTCAGCTGTGTAGACTGATGCGTGTCGGAGCGGTGGGCAGCTGGCATAGGCCAGGGGCAGGCAGTGTCTCCCCATTCCTTCCCTCCCTTCCTCCCAGAGGTAGCTCAGAGCAGCCTTCAACCCCTGCATCTCCAGATCCCTTGACCTATGCCTCCTGTGTTCAGCTGGTGACCTTGGAGTTTCGCATGGATTCTACCTCCCATACCCTCTCCTGTAGCAGTTCCTGGATCAGGGGAGGGGTCGGACCCTTGTCTGATTTTGGTCTTCTTCCTGTCCCGCACCAAGCCCACTCACCTTTGCATCTTCCATGTATGTGCTTGGAAGCAAGTCCATCCACAGGGAACCTATTAGCCAAATGGATCCAGGTAATGAACATTGAAGTAGAGATCCAGGATCCATAATAAACCTGCTCGGAAACCTGTCCCAAAGTCTGTGACTCTCTCACACTGAAACAGAAACAATAATAGCTTTCTGGACTGTGAAGTGACATGTGTCTCTACTTCCAATCTTGAAGGCATAGGTGCTGAGCCTGGACAGAAAAGGACCATGGCTCCCGTGGGCTGGGATCCACAGTAAGAACTCAGTGAAATCTGAATTCGAGGCATAGAATGAATAATTATTGTAGAGTGAATCCTCCCAAGTAGGGCTTATGCACATTGCAGAGGAAAAGCTTTTTCAAAGAGGTTCCTGAAAGAAAAATCTTTTTAAAAAATTTATTTTAATTCCAGTAGAGCTAACATACAGTGTTACATTCGTTTCAGGTGTACAAGAGAGTGATTCAGTAATTCTATATATTACTCAGTGGTCATCCAGAAAAGTGTCCTCTTAATCCGCTTCATCTATTTCACTCATCCCTCTATGCACCTCCTCCTCTCTGGTAACCATCCGTTTTGTTCTCTCTTGTTAAGAGTTTGTATTTTGCCAGGCCCATACTCAGGCAACCCTGTTTGGGTAGAGTTTCCGTGTCCCCTGCGAGGGGGGTTGGGGGTGGGCACGCTGTGAGCCGGTATTTCCAGGCTTTTGTTCCCTGGCGGCTTTCTCTGGCGGTCTGCTGTGCCTCTTCTGAGAGTCAGAGCAGCAGAGGCTGAATTGTCACAGAACAGAGGGATTGCGGCCCATTCTCCACCGATGTTCTGGCCACTTTAACTCCGTTACTGTTGGTGCTGCTCAACCCTGTAGCGTCCCGGGATGTGCGCCCCACACCCGGCGTCCCTGCCCTCCCTTCCAGGGCAGGCGCGTCTCTGTCCTTTGTGTTTCTAATGCCGCCAGCCGCCAGCCGCCAGCCGCCAGCCGCCCCCGCGCGCTCCCGGATCTCCCGGTCTCAGTCTGGATCCCGTGAGCACACCAGGATTCCGGAGTTCCGTGAGAAGCCTGGTGGCGCGCGCACCCGGTTCAGGGTCTCGGTCTGCTGTTTCGTGGGTGCCGACCGCGAGTCCGCCCGCTCCCCCGTGCAGGTGGCCCGCCAACCGCCAGCCGCCCTGCGCGCGCTCCAGAAGCTCCTGGTCTCAGTCTGGATCCCGTGAGCACACCGGGATTCAGGAATTCCGTGAGAAGCCTGGTGGCGCGCGCACCCGGTTCAGGGTCTCAGTCTGCTGTTTCGCGGGTGCCGACCGTGAGTCCGTCCGCTCCCCCGTGCAGGTGGCCTGCCAGCTGCCAGCTGCCCCGCATGCGCTCCGGGAGCTCCCGGTCTCAGTCTGGATCCCGTGAGCACACGGGATTCCCGGGTTCCGCGAGATGCCTGGTGGCGCGCGCTCCCGGCTCACCGGTCTCAGTCCGCTCTCTCGCGGGTGCCCTCTGTGAGTGCGCCCGCTCCCCCCCGTGCAGGTGGCTGCCGCTTCCCGGCGCCCGAACGCGGCGGCTCCCTCCCCCTTCCGTTTATCTTCCGATATCTGTGCCCGGTTTCACGGCTCCCCGCTTCGTACCTCAATACTCAGCGCTGGAGATGTTCATTTGTAGAGATCCAGATGTATCTTCCTGCGTCTCAGGCTGATTCCGTGGTTGTTTAGGCTGGTCTGGTACCTATCCAGCTCGACTCAGGGGACCTGTGAAAAAGGGGTCCCCTACTCCTCCGCCATCTTAACTCGTCTCTTGTACCTGAAATAGTATTTAAAAACACTCAGCTCAGCCTCTTCTACAAAGTGAGCCAATGCTTATAAACAAGGCTAAAATATTCCCTTACCGGCGATGACTTCCCAGCCATCGTAGTGTTTAACTGGTATGACTGTGACTTACATTAGTCAACATTTGCAGAGAAAGAACTTAGTGCATCCAGGGGGCACTTCATGTTGAAATTAGTTTGTGACAATGAGCTACTGTGTTTTATACTGTAGTCCAAGGGAATGGTGCCAGACATCTCTAAGGTGTCTAGCAGTTCTACAATTCTGATTTTAAGTGGTCTGTGTGCTTCAGAGATTTGGGCAGGAGAAGGGCAGGAGTCCAGAGACTGTGAACACTTCTGTTACCTGTGCTGACCATGGAGCAGGTAGCCTTCTGTGGGCATCATTTTGATTTCTTGGTACTCTTGTGAAAGGTGCTTTTGTCTCAAATTCCTCCATTTAGGAGCAATTATAATGATAAAAGTAATGTTTATCTTATATCATCTGTGGGCCCTGATCCTGGGCTCCCAGGGAAGCTATCCTTTAACATTTTACCCGGCTCAAAATGACTGGGCAAAACCTCAAAGCATGGGCCCTATTTCTGCCCCAAGCACATGTTGTACATCTGTTTCGAGAAGAAAACAATAACCAAAAATGCCAACATGAAGATAAGAAAAAATCAAGAACCTCTTTGGCTCCCATAAGATTAAAGTCATACTGACATGTACATACTGAAAATGCATGAAATCATTGCATGTCCTAAAGCCCAAGCCTTGGAGGGTCTGAGAGCCACTGACCTTGCCCAGAACCAGGCACACCCCAGCAGGGAGGGCTGGTGCAGAAAGGGAAGGGGCAGGACGCTGAGGGTGGTCTGCAGCTAGAGGGGTCCCTGGAAGGGGCCAGGTGTGTGGGGGGAGCCCGGCCCACGACCCCACCCATGCCCGTGCTGGGTGTTGAGTAGAGGAGGCGCCTCTTGGACCCCCTGCACTTTCAGGGTTCCAGGGGCTTGAGGGCGGGTTGCCCGGCATCCAAGGGGCTAGGGCACCACCCTCCCCGACCAATCACCGCTTGGGGGTGGAGCTACGTCTCTGTGGGCGGTCCCAGAGTTGCAGCGGGTTGCAGACCTGGGGCAGAAGAAGGGGCACTGGGAGAGAGAGAGTTGCCCTGCGGAGGTCCGGGCTGGTGAGTGAGCAGCATGCCCCGGGGTGGGGGTCGGGGGGTAGGGTGCGCCCCAGGTGGGAGGCAGGGTTCTGGAAGGGCACGTGGAGAGGGTTCATTGTGGGGACTCAGGTGAGTTTTCTTTTTCCCTTTAAAGTCTCTTCCGCCCCATGTCCTCAACTGGCCTTATTCCCCATACCCGTGAACTCCAGGGCGCCCACTCACCTGAGCTTTTGTGGGATGGGTTGCAGAATTTCAGGGTTTCCCCTGTTCCCCGGGAAGAGTGCGGGCAAGGACCTCACAGAATCCCCACCTTCAGTGGGGTGTCCCCCGGTTCTCTGACACAGTGCAGGTGATACATCTTGAGCAGTACCCCGAGTTCAGCAGGGTGTGCCCTGGTCCCCCAGGCACAGGTGTGGCAGTAGCAAGCCCCAGAGCCATCCCCCAACTTCAGCATTATGCCCCGTGTGCCCCCGAGTTAGTGGTAATTGGCTGTTAGAATCATGCAGGAAAATCCTCCAGGTGGGGGCCTGGAGGCGGGCGTAAACCAGACCCCACTCTAGTTGCATTGGGAATAGACGAATTGAGGGTTTCTTTAGAAGAGTAAGTCTGCTTTCCAGAAAAGGCAAGGTCATTGGTCTATTGAGAATGAAGATAATTAGTGCTAAACAACAAGTATGTGTTGCCCCTTCGTCCAGAAACCGAAGCAGGTGTGCAGGCTTTAGGTCAGAGGTGCCTTCTTCTCCCCAGCTGACAGCACTTCTCTGCTCTGGCTCCATGAGACTCGAGGTTTTGAACGTCAGCATCTGAGTCAGGGAGGCAGCTTGTCACAGGACGCCAGTGTTCAGAGAAAACACAGCTATTTTGGCATAATGTCCTATCTATGTCAGGACTGGAGGTAAAACCTCTCATTATCCCAAAACCTCCTGGGCTTTTCTCTTTTCTCTAGTTGAGCCACAAAGTAAAATTGAAGTAGCTGTCAGCATTCTGGGTTTGGTGCAAGAATTACTTAGTTTCCCTGCAGGTAGAACTTTGCAGGGGATCACAATTTCTCTGTCCATTTATTGCTTACAAATGTATTTTGACTATCTGTTTCCTAGGAACCCTCTTTTATTAGAAAGGGAAGGTGAGATTCACTCTGTGCCTGTTTGTAACATCTAATTTGTTCCTTCGTCTAACAATGTTTATTCAATTGGGCCTAAGATATGGTTGAGTGGCCAGCATCTAGAGTTAGGTGGCTTTTTTTCATCTGATACAGACTTGGATGATGTCATTTGACAAAGGTGATGTTTCATCATTGATTAGTTTATTCACCAGAAGAGTTAAAATTAGGGTGGAGGGAAAATTCAAAATTATCCAAATGGGCCTGTTCCTGTTTAAAAGTTGAGCTTGACTTTCTAGTTTTACTATTATCTCGATATTTTGAGGTGCCATATTCTGTCTGTAGTTTCTTTGGTGGTGGAGTCAGAAGGAGAGTCTGGGAATTCTTTTGGATAGTGGCATGCTGGTGGCTTCAAGGGGCTTGGCGTCAGGAGCCTTGGGGTGAATTCTGCAACTGCTTGCCTGACCCTGGGTGCATCTCGCAGAGGTTTTGTTTCCTCTTATGAAATTGCCAGCAGATAATGTTCTGCTTAAAGGGGAACCCTCCCATCCTGTTGGTGGGAATGCAGAGTGGTGCAGACAGTCTGGGAAACAGTGTGGGGGTTCCTCAAAAAGTTAAACATTGAACAACCACATGATCCAGCAATTGCTCTCCTAGGTGCTTACCCAAAAGATACAAAAATGCACATTCGAAGGGGGTACATGCACCATGATGTTTATAGCAACAATGTCCACAGTAGCCAAACTATGGAGAGAATCCCAAAGTCCATGCACTGATGAATGGATAAAGCAGATGTGGGATACGTATATATATGTATATATGTATATGTGTGTGTATATATATATATATATGGGAATATGACCCAGCTTCAAAAAGAATGAAATCTTACCATTTGCAAGGATGTGGATGGATCTAGAGTGTATTAAGCTAAGCAAAATTAGTGAGGAAAGACAAATATCCTATGCTCTCACGCTTGTGGAATTTCAGAAAGAAAACAGATGAACAGAGTTGAGGGGTGATGAGAAAGGCAAACAAGGAAATAGACTCAACCTTGGAGAACAAACTGAGTGTTGCTGCAGGACAGGGGCGTGGGGGGAAGAGTTAAATGGGTGAGGGGTATTAAGGAGGGCGCTTGTGATGAGCACTGGGTACTGTATGCAGGTGAGGAATCACTAAATCCTACCCCTGAAGCGAATATTCCATGGCATGTGAACTAACTGGAATTTAAGTAAAAGAAGAAAGGAAAAAGTGTTCTGCTTCATGAAGAGTGAGGTAAAATTGTAGTGATTTGGGCTGTACTGTTCTATAGATGATAGTTGTAAAACACCCTGTTGTAAGATACACTAGTTTCTTATCACATAAGGAGTCCTCAGAAAGCTGCAATGAAAGATTCAGATCTCAGAGCATGTTCATGTTCCACTGATATGTTACAGTTTGCACAGGTAGGACAGAAGGAGAGAAAGGCAACAGAAGGGGAAAGTAGGTGTGAACCTTTCATTAGTTAGCATTATAGCTTTCTCATGAAAGCCTTGCGCCAGTGTGATTTTGCAAGAAGAGGGGGAATCCGGGAGCTTTGCAGGAGACGGGGGAGTTCCAGGTCTGGGTAAAGCTGACAGGGGTCCCAGAGGAGAGCTGAATGCATTCTGCAGCAGGGTGTGGGCAGGGTGGGCTCCAGGGGTGGCTGTGGGTCTCCTGTGTGAGAGTTGTGACAGGTGAGGGCTGTGTGCAAGTTCCTGGCTGAGGACAAGTGAGGCACAGGTGGAGAGCTGGCAGAAAACCTTTTTCTGGGCCTCCAGCCTCACCCAACACACACAGCCTCACCTTCTGTCCCTGTCACTCCTATTCAGACTTCTCAGAAGGCGAGTGAGAACACATCAAGAGCATTCTAAACAGAAGGGAAAGCATGTGCAAAGGCTCTGGGGCAGGAGAATTCCAGATATGTCCAGGAGCAGCAAGAAGGCCCTGTGGCCACAGGGGACAGCTTAGGACATGACCTCAGGGAGGTGACAGAGGGCGACAGAAAGCCATTCCAGGGCTATAACCCCATGAGACCCTGTTTCACTAGGCCATCGTGGCTACAGCGTTGAGAACAGATGACAGAGGGTTGAAGATGGCAAGGCAGGTCAATGACGAAGCTTTTCCAGGAACTCAGGCACTGTGGACCAGACAGGTGGCCTTGGATGGAGTGGTTAGACCTATTCTGGGTCCATTTTGAAGATGGAGCTCACAGGATTTGCTGATGAGTTAGCTATTAGGAGCAGGAGAACGGAGGAATTGGGGTAACTCCCAGCTGTTGTGGGTTGTCCCGATCGAGGGGAAGGAGAGGGTTTCTGGGGTAAGGAGGTAGTCCGTGTTCCGCATGCTGAGGAAGGTGCCTTTCCCGGTGGATCTGCTGAGGTTTGTGTCTGGGAGAACCTTTCACATCTCCTCCCTCAGCAATGCTCAAGTACAAGTATCCCCCAGCTTTTAAACGTTCACAGTAAGACACTTGGCTTTCTTGAAAGAACTACGTTATTACCCAGCTTCAGTGAGAGGAAGAGACCTAAAGAGGATTTCCCTCTTATGAAAAAAGGTGAACAGTGAGAATCGCGTTCAGCATCTGTTTTGGGGAGAAGCACGACAGAGGCGGCGTGCACCCCAACCAGCTCCTTCCGCTGGGAACCGCTCTCCGCATCCAGCCACCAGCACTTTGAATTGTGTCTGTGAGCCTCTGCTGTGCTTTATCTTCATTTATGCTGGGCCTCCGTTAGAAACTTGTGTCCTGAGGCCTAAGAAAAGCCAAAGAGAAGGAATCTTGGAGTCTGAGCACACTGTCCAATTTTTCCGTGTAAATGAACGGTCATCCCTTCTTTACACCATTTCTGCTGTGCAAGGTTTCTCAGAAGCCCTGTACTTTCAAAGAGCAGGGAAACCTATACCCCATGCTGCGGGGTTAGTTTTAGTCTCCATGCTGGACAGAACATTTCATGACTGTCGGATTTTCTCACTCAAACATTGAGACTTGGACCACCTTCACCCGTTTCTACCACCCCATCCCCGAATCTGGCACCTACCAATCTGCTCTCAGTATCTATGTGTTCAGTATTTGTTTATTCCACGTGGAATGTACATGAGAGCATCTGGTATTTGTCTTTCTGTGTCTGAGTTACTTGGCATAAGGCCCCCAAGGTCTGTGTTTCCATGTCTGGTTCTTGTGAATAATGCTGCAGTGAACGTGGGAGTGCATCTGTCTTTTTGAGGCAGTATTTTTGTGTTCTCCAAATCAATACTCAGTAGAGCCATTACTGGGTCATGTGGTAGTTGTATTTATTTTTTCAGGAACCTCCATACCGTTTGTCACAGTGGCTGCACCAATTTCCATTCCCACCAGCAGCGCACAGTGTCTCCTCGTCTGCACGCCCTTGACCCCACCTGGTGTCTGTCTCTGGGACAATTGCTGTTCCAACAGTTGTGAGGGGATAGCCGATTGTGGGTTTGACTGATGTTTCCCTGACGATGCTCAGTGATGTCGAACAACTTTTTCTGTCTGTTGGCACCTGTGTGCCATCTTTGGACAGTATCTATTCACATATTCACCCCATTTTTTATACAGTTTTTTTTTGTTTTGATTTGTATGAGTGTTGTGTGCATTTTGGATATTAGCCTCTTCTCACACATATGATTCGCAGATATTTTTTTCTTATTGGGTCAGTGGCCTTTTAAGTTTTTGATGGTTTCTTTTGCCGTGTGGAAGATTTCAGTTTGATGTTGTTCCACTTGTTTATTTTTGCTTTTGTTGCCTTTGCATTTGGTGTCCGATCTGAAGACTCTTTGCCAAAACCAATGTCGAGAGACTTAGTACCTGTGTCTTCTTGGAGGTTTATGGATTCGGGTCTTATGTTCAAATCATTCATCCATTAAAAATTTTGTGTGTGGTGTAAGAAAGTGACCCAGTTATATTCTTCTGCATTTAGTGTCCAGTTTGCCTGTTACCGCTCACTGAAGAGACAGTCCTTCCCTCATGGCATATCTTCTGCTGCTGTGTCGTAAGTTAGGGTCATCTACGTGTGGGTAAGTTTCTGAGCTTTCTGTTCTGTTCCACTGACCTGGTGTCTGTGTTTCTGCCAGTACCATCCTGTTTAGATGACAACAGCTTTGTAATCTAGCTTGAAATCCAGGAGTGTGTTGACTGCACCTTTCTTTCTCCAGGTTGCTTTGGGTATTTGGGGTCTTTTGTGATTCCATACAAGTTTGAGGACTGTTTTCTATTTCCTCGAATAATGCCACTGGAATTCAGATGGGGATTTCATCACATCTGTCGATTGCTTTGGGTACGATGGACATGTTCACATAATTAACTCTTCCAGTTAAGGAGCATGGCGTATGCTTCCATTTGTTTGTGTTGCCTTCCAAATCTTTGACCCATACATTCTGCCCCCCTCGACACACATGTTTTTCATTTCTTTTCTGCCATGTGTTGAGTGTACTATGTCTTTCTCATTGTTGGTTACTTTTATTCCTAGATTTTTTTTTTTGATGCAATTGTAAATGGCATTGCTTTTTTAATTTCTCTTTGCGAAAGTGTGTCATCAGTATACAGAAATGCAAGAAGTTGGGTCATCTGGGTGGCTCCATAGGTGAAGCGTCTGCCTTCTGCTCAGGTCAGAGTTCTGGGATCGAGCCCCGTGTTGGGCTCCCCGCTTAGCGAGGGTCTGCTTCTCCGTCTTTCTGACACTCCCCCGGCTCGTGCTTTTTCTCTTCCTGTCAAATAAATAAATAAAATCTGAAAAAAAATAAAGACAACAGGTCTCTGTATATTGACTTTATATCCTGCAGCTTTCTTGAATTTGTTTATTCTAACAGTTTTTTTTTTTTTTTTTTTGTGTGGAATCTTTTGGGATTTCATGTCATTTGCAAATAGTGACCGTTTTCCTGTATGGATTTCATATCTTTCTCTTTTTTTAAAATGATGTTAGTCACCCTACAGTACTTCATTTGTTTTTGATGTAGTGTTCCAGGATTCATTGTTTGCATATAACACCTAGTGCTCATTATGACACGTGCCCTCCTTAATACCCATCACCAGGATAACCCATTCCCCTACCCCTCCCTTTCTGCAACCTTCAGTTTGTTTCCCAGTGTCAATAGTCTCTCATGGTTCATCTCCCCCTCTCATTCCCCACCTTCACTTTTCCCTTCCTTCTCCTAATGTCCTCCATGCTATTCCTTCCATTCCACATAGGAGTGAAACCATATGATAATTGTCTTTCTCTGCTTGACTTAATTTCACTTAGCATAATCCCCTCCTGGTCCATCCACGTTGGTGCAAATGGTGGGTATTCATCCTTTCTGATGACTGAGTAATATTCCATTGTATAGATGAACCACATCTTCTTTGTCCATTCATCTGCTGAAGGACATCTTGGCTCCTTCCACAGTTTGGCTATTAGGGACATTGCTGCTATGAACATTGGGATACAGGTGCCCCTTCTTTTCATTACTCTGTGTCTATGGGGTAAATACCCAGTAGTGCAATTGGTGGGTCGTAGGATAGCTCTGTGTTCAACGTCTTGAGGAATCTCCATATTGTTTTCAAAAGTGGCTGTACCAGCTTGAATTCTCACGAGTAGTGGTAGAGGGCTCCCCTTTCTCCACATCCTCTGTGACTTTTTTTTATTTCCTGTCTTGTTAATTTCTTCTCAAGATTTTATTTATTTATTCCACAGAGATAGAGACAGCCAGCGAGAGAGGGAACACAAGCAGGGGGAGTGGGAGAGGAAGAAGCAGGCTCATAGCGGAGGAGCCTGATGTGGGGCTCCATCCCATAATGCTGGGATCACGCCCTGAGCCGATGGCAGACGCTTAACCGCTGTGCCACCCAGGTGCCCCCGGCCTTGTTAATTTTAACCATTCTAACTGGTGTAAGGTGGTATCTCATTGTAGTTTTGATTTGTATTTGCCTGATGGCAAGTGATGTGGAGCATTTTTTTCGTGTGTCTGTTGGCCATTTGTATGTCTTCTCTGGACAAGTATCTCTTTGTGTCTTCTGCCCATTTTTTGGGTGTCGAGTTTGAGGAGTTCTTTATAGATCTTGGATACCAGCCCTTTATCTGTAATATCATTTGCAGATATCTTCTTCGATTCCGTAGGTTGCCTTTTTGTTTTGTTGATCGTTTGCTTTGCCGTGCAGAAACTTTTTATCTTGATGAAGTGCCAATAGTTCATTTTTGCTTTTATTTCCTTTGCCTTTAGAGACGTGGCTTGCAAGAAGTTGTTGTGTCCAAGGTTGAAGAGTTCTTTTGATTTTGATATGAGACAGGAATCCATTATCTTTCTTTCCTGATTGCATTCGAGTCCTCTGTCTTTCTTGGTGAGTCTAGCTAAGTTTGTCAGTTTTGTTTATCTTTCCAAAAAAGGCAGCTCTCATTTTCATTGTGTGGTTTTTTTTTTTTTTTTTTTTGTCTTTTTAGTCTCTGTTGGATTTATTTATGCATTCCTTTTTGTTATTTCCTTATTTCTACTAATTTGGGGCTTTGTTTGCTGTTTTTTTTTTCTACTTCTTTACCACAGAAATCAGGTTGTTTATTGGAGAGCATTCTCATGGATTGATGAAGACTTGAATTTCTATGAACGTCCCCCCCGTAGAGCTACTTTTGCTGCATCCCATAAGTTTTTGTAGGTTGTCTTTTTCATCAGTGTCAAGGTACTTCTAAATTTTTTTTGATTTCTTCTTTGACTGTTGGTTGTTCAGTAGCATGTTGTTAAATCTCCACATATTTTTTTAAGATTATTTAAGTATCTGGCAGAGAGTGAGACAGCGAGAGAGGGAACGCAAGCAGGGGGGTGGGAGAGGGAGAAGCGGGCTTCCCACTGAGCAAGGAGCCTGATTCGGGGCTAGATCCCAGGCTCCTGGGATCACGACCTGAGCTGAAGGCAGATCCTTAATGACTGAGCCACCCAGGCCCCCCAATCTCCACCTGTTTTTGACTGTCCCATTTTTTTCTTGAGACTGATTTCTAGTTTCATATCATTGTGGTTGGACAAGATTTGTAGCAGAAGGTGAAGAGAGCATTCAGATGAAAGGTTTGTTTCCTGGAGGGTTTTCTGAGGGCAGACCATGAGTTCCGTGGGGACGGAGGAAGGTTTTGTGAGACAGGGGGTGGGGTTAACCCTTGTTAGAATTACTGACTACTACCATGCAGGCTGTGTGCTACCGTTCACACCGTAGTCCTGATGGGCTTGTACTTCATTAGAAATATTTTCTAGGAGGTGTAGGCACAGGCTTCTCTAAAAGAAAGGTGCCATGTGGGTTCATGGCATGACCCCAGGTCAGCAACCAGGATGTATGGTATTGTGGGGGATCAGAACCAGGCTTTCTGTGGGAAGTGACGGAAATAGGGTATGGTGAGCTCCATGACCTCATAGGTGAGGTCCCGAGTGACCCACTGGGTGTTGGGTTCCGTGGATCTGTTTCATCAGGTGCTGTGGAATTCAGGGACACCCTCCTGTCTGTGGATTTGTGTGGAGACAGGTAGACATCAGTGTCTGGCCAGGCACGAGGGTCGCACTGGACCACCACCAGAGGTGCAGCATGCGGGGGAGCCACTGCTTGGTTTCCACGAAAGCTGACCAGGGTCTGTGACCGTGATTCCTAGCAGCTGCAAGGGGAGAGGAGGCCGGGGGTGGTGCACACTTCCTAGACTTGTGGTCAGGACTAGTCTGGAGCCCACTGAAGTCAGCCACACCTGGCACAGAAGGCCCCCAGTCAGTGTAGCTGTGGGCACTGCTCCCATGGCACTTTCGGGCCGGCTCCATGCTGCCACCTCCTGCTTTTCATCATCATCTTCAAGGTCGTGTGCCTCTGCTCTTGCCCCATGGCCTCCGGGGTATTGTCCGTCCTCCATCTGGCCCTCGTCCCTGGTGCCCTGTGCAGTCCGATGCCAGGGTAGCCTTCTCGAGACAAACATCTGGCCCTGATGGAACACTTCCATGGATCTCGTGTGATGCGAGGATGATGTCCTGCCCTGGAAGGGGGCTGCAGGTCCCCAATCAGGAGAGCCATGTCTCCCTTTTCAGCATGGCCTGCCCTCCCCTCAGTCTTCTTCAGGGAAGCTCTCCCCACTTCCTGAGATGACAGCTCTGAACTTAAAAGTGAATGTTATTTTACATATCTCTATGCCTTAGTTCATCCATGGCATGTCTTTCAACGCCGTTAGTGGTTTTTTTTTTTTTTTTTAGCAGTTCCGAAGGGCTGTCTGCTCAAGGAGGGGATGACCTGGGTGGGGCAGCTTTCCCTCTCATCTCCCTCAGCCTGTCGCTGAGCCCTGGGGCCAGCTGTCCCACTGAGGATTGAGGGACCCGAGCCAGCCCATCCTGAGCCCAGGCTGTGTGTCAGCTGTGTAGACTGATGCGTGTCGGAGCGGTGGGCAGCTGGCATAGGCCAGGGGCAGGCAGTGTCTCCCCATTCCTTCCCTCCCTTCCTCCCAGAGGTAGCTCAGAGCAGCCTTCAACCCCTGCATCTCCAGATCCCTTGACCTATGCCTCCTGTGTTCAGCTGGTGACCTTGGAGTTTCGCATGGATTCTACCTCCCATACCCTCTCCTGTAGCAGTTCCTGGATCAGGGGAGGGGTCGGACCCTTGTCTGATTTTGGTCTTCTTCCTGTCCCGCACCAAGCCCACCCACCTTTGCATCTTCCATGTATGTGCTTGGAAGCAAGTCCATCCACAGGGAACCTATTAGCCAAATGGATCCAGGTAATGAACATTGAAGTAGAGATCCAGGATCCATAATAAACCTGCTCGGAAACCTGTCCCAAAGTCTGTGACTCTCTCACACTGAAACAGAAACAATAATAGCTTTCTGGACTGTGAAGTGACATGTGTCTCTACTTCCAATCTTGAAGGCATAGGTGCTGAGCCTGGACAGAAAAGGACCATGGCTCCCGTGGGCTGGGATCCACAGTAAGAACTCAGTGAAATCTGAATTCGAGGCATAGAATGAATAATTATTGTAGAGTGAATCCTCCCAAGTAGGGCTTATGCACATTGCAGAGGAAAAGCTTTTTCAAAGAGGTTCCTGAAAGAAAAATCTTTTTAAAAAATTTATTTTAATTCCAGTAGAGCTAACATACAGTGTTACATTCGTTTCAGGTGTACAAGAGAGTGATTCAGTAATTCTATATATTACTCAGTGGTCATCCAGAAAAGTGTCCTCTTAATCCGCTTCATCTATTTCACTCATCCCTCTATGCACCTCCTCCTCTCTGGTAACCATCCGTTTGTTTTCTCTTGTTAAGAGTTTGTATTTTGGTGTGTCTCCTTTTTCTCTTTTATTTATTTAGTTTTGTTTGTTTTTTAAGTTCCGTATAAGAGTGACATCATATGGGATTTGTCTTTCTCTGACTGACTGATTTCAGTTAGGATAATACTCTCTAGCTCCATCAATGTGGCTGCAAATGGCAAGGTTTCATTCAAGCCTAGTAATACTCCATTGTGTGTGTGTGTGTGTGTGTGTGTGTGTGTGTGTGTGTGTGTGTGTGAATACACACATCTTTTTTTTTTTTAATAATGATTTTTTATTATATTATGTTAGTCACCATACAGTACATCCCCGGTTTTCGATGTAAGGCTCGATGATTCATTAGTTGTGTATAACACCCAGTGCACCATGCAATACGTGCCCTCCTTACTACCCATCACCAGTCTATCCCATTCCCCCACCCCCCTCCCCTCTGTAGCCCTCAGTTTGTTTCTCATAGTCCATAGTCTCTCATGTTTCATTCCCCCTTCTGATTACCCCCCTTTTCTTTATCCCTTTCTTCCCCTACTGATCATTCTAGTTCTTATGTTCCATAGATGAGAGAAATCATATGATAGTTGTCTTTCTCTGTTTGACTTATTTCACTAAGCATTATCTCCTCCAGTGCCGTCCATGTTGTAGCAAATGTTGAGAACTCATTCTTTCTGATTGCTGAGTAATATTCCATTGTATATATGGACCACAACTTCTTAATCCAGTCATCTGTTGAAGGGCATCTCGGCTCCTTCCACGATTTAGCTGTTGTGGACGTTGCTGCTATGAACATTGGGGTGCATATGGCCCTTCTCTTCACTACGTCTGTATCTTTGGGGTAAACACCCAGTAGTGCAATGGCTGGATCATAGGGTAGCTCAATTTTTAACTTTTTAAGGGACCTCAACACGGTTTTCCAGAGTGGCTGTACCAACTTGCATTCCCACCAACAATGTAGGAGGGGTCCCCTTTCTCCACATCCTCTCCAACATTTGTTGTTTCTTGCCTTGTCTATTTTTGCCATTCTAACTGGCGTAAGGTGGTATCTCAGTGTGGTTTTGATTTGAATTTCCTTGATGGCTAATGATTTTGAACATTTTTTCATGTGTCTGTTAGCCATTTGTAGGTCTTCATTGGAAAAGTGTCTGTTCATATCTTCTGCCCATTTTTTGATTTGTTTATTTGTTTCTCGTGTATTGAGTTTGAGAAGTTCTTTGTAGATCTTGGATACCAGTCCTTTATCTGTAGTGTCATTTGCAAATATCTTCTCCCATTCCGTGGGCTGCCTCTTAGTTTTTCTGACTGTTTCCTTGGCTGTGCAGAAACTTTTAATCTTGATGAAGTCCCATAAATTCATTGTATCTTTTGTTTCTCTTGCCTTTGGGGATGTATCATGAAAAAGGTTGCTTTGGCCGATGTCGTAGAGGTTGCTGCCTATGTTCTCCTCTAGAATTTTGATGGATTCGAGGTCTTCATCCATCGAGGTCTTTCATCCATTTGGAGTTTATTTTTGTGTATGGTGTGAGATAGTGGTCAAGTTTCATTCTTTTGCATGTAGCTGTCCAATTTTCCCAGCACCATTTATTGAAGAGACCGTCTTTTTCCCACCGGATGTTTTTTCCTGCTTTATCAAATATTAGTTGCCCAAAGAGCTGAGGGTCCATTTCTGGGCTCTCTATTCTGATCCATTGGTCTATGTGTCTGTTTTTGTGCCAGTACCATGCTGTCTTTGTGATCACAGCTTTGTAGTACAGCTCGAAATCCGGCATTGTGATGCCCCCAGCTTTGTTTTTCCTTTTCAACAGTTCCTTGGTGATTCGGGGTCTTTTCTGGTTCCATACAAATTTAAGGACTATTTGTTCCAGTTCTTTGAAAAACGTTCTCGATATTTTGATCGGGATAGCATTGAAAGTGTAGATTGCTCTGGGTAGCGTGGACATTTTAACTATGTTAATTCTTCCAATCCATGAGCATGGAATATCTTTCCATCTTTTTATGTCTTCCTCAATGTCTTTTGAGAGTGATTTATAGTTTCTAGAATAAAGGTCCTTTACGTCTCTGGTTAAGTTAATTCCAAGGTAACGTATGGTTTTTGGTGCTATTGTAAATGGGATGGATTCCCTGATTTCTCTTTCTTCGTTCTCGTTATCGTGTACAGAAATGCAACTGATTTCTGAGCATTGATTTTGTATCCCGCCACGTTACTGAATTGCTCTATAACTTCTAATAGTTTGGGAGTGGCTTCTTTTGGGTTTTCCATATAGAGTATCATGTCATCTGCGAAGAGAGACATTTTGACTTCTTCTTTGCCGATTTGAATACCTTTGATCCCTTTTTGTCGTCTGATTGCTGTTGCAAGGACTTCTAGTACTATGTTGAATAATAGTGGCGAGAGTGGGCATCCTTGTCGTGTTCCTGATCTTAAGGGAAAGGCTTCCAGCTTTTCCCCATTGAGAATAATATTTGCAGTAGGCTTTTCATAGATGGCTTTTATGAGATTGAGAAATGTACCTTCTATTCCTACACTCTGAAGGGTTTTAATCAGGAAAGATGCTGTATTTTGTCAAATGCTTTTTTGGCATCGATTGAGAGGATCATATGGTTCTTGAGTCTTTTCTTGTTGATATGATGTATCACGCTGATTGATTTGCGAATATTGAAACACGCTTGCATCCCAGGTATGAATCCCACTTGATCGTGGTGGATAATCCTTTTAATGAACTGTTGGATTCTATTAGCAAGTATCTTGTTGAGGATTTTGGCATCCATATTCATTAGGGAAATCGGTCTGTCATTCTCCTTTTTGAGGGGGTCTTTGCCTGGTTTGGGGATCAAGGTAATATTGGCCTCATAGAATGAGTTTGGTAGCTTTCCTTCTGTTTCTATTTTTTGAAATAGCTTTAGGAGAATAGGTATTATTTCTTCTTTGAATGTTTGGTAGAATTCCCCAGGAAAACCATCCGGGCCTGGAGTTTTGTTATTTGGAAGGTTGTTTATCACTGACTCAATTTCTTCATCATTAATTGGCCTGTTTAAGAAATCAATTTCTTCCTGTTTCAATCTTGGTAGTTTATAGGTTTCCAGGAAGGATTCCATCTCTTCCAGATTGCTTAGTTTATTGGCATATAGCTGTTGATACAAATTTCTAATAATCCTTCCAATTTCAATGATGTTCGTCGTGACCTCTCCTTTTTCATTCATAATTTTAATAATCTGGGTCCTTTCTTTTTTCTTTTGGATAAGTCTTGCCAGTGGTCTGTCAATTTTATTGATTCTCTCCAAGAACCAGCTTCTAGTCCTGTTGATCTGCTCTACTGTACTTCTGGTTTCTGCTTGATTGATTTCAGCTTTAATTTTGGTCAACTGCTTCCTCGTGCGTGGATTAGGCCTGTCCCTCTGTTGCTGTTCCAGCTTCTTGAGGTGAGATAATAAAAACTGCATTTTAGATTTTTCTATTCTTTTGAGTGAGGCTTGGATGGCTATGTATTTCCTCCTTAGGACTGCCTTTGCAGTATCCCATAGGTTTTGGACTGTTGTATTTTCATTCTCATTGGTCTCCATAAATTGTTTAATTTGATTTTTGATTTCCTGGTTTATCGAGTCATTCCTGAGCAGGATGGTTCTTAGTCTCCAAGTGTTTGAGTTTCTTCCAAATTTTTCCTTGTGGTTGAGTTCCAATTTCAGAGCGTTGTGGTCTGAGAATATGCAGGGGATAATTTCAATCTTTTGGTATCGGCTGAGACCTGTTTTGTGTCCCAGAACATGGTCTATTCTTGAGAATGTTCCATGGGCATTAGAATAGAATGAGTATTCTTTGGTTCTGGGGTGTAGTGTTCTATATATATCTAAGAGGTCCAACTCGTCGAGTATGGAATTCAAAGCCTTTGATTCTTTGCTTAGTTTTTGCCAGGGTGTTCTGTCTATTTCTGAGAGCGGAGTGTTGAAGTCCCCTACTATTAATGTATTTTTATCTATATGTCTCTTTATTCTGGTTAAGAGTTGGCTTGTGTATCTTGCTGCTCCTCTGTTGGGGGCATATATATTTATAATTGTCATATCCACTTGTTGAATACTTCCTTTAAGAATAATATAGTGCCCTTCTGCGTCTCTAACTATAGTCTGTAGTTTAAAATCCAATTTATCTGATATGAGAATTGCTACCCCAGCTTTCTTTTGAGGTCCATTTGCGTGAAAGATGGTACTCCATCCCCTTACTCTCAGTCTGAATGCATCTTTGGGTTCGAAATGAGTCTCTTGTAGACAGCAAATGGATGGGTCATTTCTTTTTATCCAATCTGCAACCCTGTGGCGTTAAAGCAAGAATTTAAACCATTAATGTTAAGGCTGAGTACTGAGAGGTATGCTTTTAATTCTGCCATGTTGTCAGTAAAGTCTTTGTTTGTATTGGCTGTGACTTTCTGTTTTGTATCACTCTTGGGGCCTTTTTACTTTTATAGAACCCCCCGTAATATCTCCCGTAGGGCTGGTTTCGTGGTTACGAAATTGGCTAGTGACTGTCGATTCTGAAATGTCTTTATTTCTCCATCAATTCTGAATGACAGCCTTGCTGGATAAAGGATCCTTGGCTGCATGTTTTTCTCTGAAAGACCTTTAAAAATGCTCCCCCAACCCTTTCTCTCATTCCAGGTCTGTGTAGACAGGTCAGACGTAATTCTGATGCCTTTGCCTTGGTACGTGAGAAATTTCTTTGCCCTGGCCGCTTTCAATACCGTATCCTTGGATCTCATATTTGCGAAATGCACTATGACGTGACGTGGTGTAGGTCTGTCATGGTTGAGCTTGGGAGGGGTCATCTCTGCCGCTTGGACACGAATTTTTGTTTCCCTTGTTAGATTAGGGAAGTTTTCAGCTACAATTTGTTCAAATATCTCTTCTAGACCTCTGTTTTTCTCCACCCCCTCGGGGATGCTGATGATTCTAACATTGGATCGTTTCGTTGAGTCAGTAATCTCCCGTAGCCAACATTCGTGGGCGTGGATTTTTTTAAGACCATCTTCTATTTTTATTTTTTCCTCTATTAACCCATCCTCCAATTCACTAACCCTTTCCTCCGCTTTGGTGACCCTGGCCGTCAGAGCCTCTAGTTTTGCCTGCATTTGGCTCATAGAATTTTTAATTTCTGTCAAATTCACTCTCATTTCCGCCCTTAGGGATTCTATATTCTCAGTAATATTTTCCTGAATACTTTTTTCAAGTCTACTCATTATCTTGACCATTGTTACTCTGAATTCCATTTCTGATAATTTGGTTACATCCATATCCGTTACTTCTGTGGCAGAGGCCACTGACTCACTGTCTTTTCTTTGCTGGGGGGGGCTTCTCCTTCTTGTCATTTTAATGAGGGGAGGTTGCGGGGTTGTCCAGAGCCCAAAATTATTGACTGGGTCCCAGGCCGTGCCCCTTGTTTTATAGGGATCTTAGAGATGTGAGCTTCTTCTTTAAAGATTTTATTTATTTACTTATCTGAGAGAGGGAGACAGACAGTCAGCAAGAATGGAACAGAAGCAGGGGAGTGAGAGAGGAAGACGCAGGCTCCCAGCGGAGGAGCCCGATGAGGGACTCCTTTCCGGAACGCTGGGATCACGCCCTAAGCCGGAGACAGGCGCTCAATGACTGCGCCACCCAGGCGCCTCCGGTTGTGGGCTTCTTGATTTTTCAGCCTGCCTTCTGTGTTCTGGGGGAGGGGCCTGCCGCGCCGATACTCAGGCAACCCTGTTTGGGTAGAGTCTCCGTGTCCCCCACGAGGGGGGATGGGGATGGGCATGCTGTGAGCCGGTATTTCCAGGCTTTTGTTCTCTGGCGGCTTTCCCTGGCGGTCGGCTATGCCTCTTCTGAGAGTCAGAGCAGCAGAGGCTGCATTGTCACAGAACAGAGGGATTGCGGCCCGTTCTCCACTGATGTTCTGGCCACTTTAACTCTATTACTGTTGGTGCTGCTCAACCCTGCAGCGACCCGGGATGTGCGCACCAACTCGGCGACCCTGCCCTCACTTCCAGGGCCCGCGCATCTCTGTCCTTTGTGTTTCTAATGCCGCCAGCCACTGGCCGCCCAGTCTCTGTCCTTTGTGTTTCTAATGCCGCCAGCCACCGGCCGCCCCTGGCGCTCCTGGGTCTCCTGGTCTCAGTCTATGCCCGGTGAGCACACCAGGATTCCGGAGTTTCGTGAGAAGCCTGGTGGCGCGCGCACCCGGTTCAGGGTCTCAGTCTGCTGTTTTGCGGGTGCCGACCGCGAGTCCGCCCGCTCCCCCGTGCAGGTGGCCTGCCAGCCGCCAGCCGCCCCACGCGCGCTCCGGGAGTTCCCGGTCTCAGTCCGGATCCCGTGAGCACACCGGGATTCCGGTGTTCCGGGAGATGCCTGGTGGAGCGCGTTCACGGTTCACTGGTCTCAGTCCACTCTCGCGGGTGCCCTCCATGAGTCCGCCCGCTCCCCCGTGCAGGTGGCTGCCGCTTTTCGGCGCCCAAACGCGGCGGCTCCCTCCCCTTCCGTTTATCTTCCGATATCTGTGCACGGTTTACAGCTCCCCTCTTGGTACCTCAATACTCAGCGCTGGAGATGTTCATTTGTAGAGATCCAGATGTATCTTCCTGCGTCTCAGGCTGATTCTGTGGTTATTTAGGCTGGTCTGTTACCTATCCAGCTCGACTCAGGGGACCGGCTGAAAAAGGGGTCCCCTACTCCTCCGCCATCTTAACCCCTCCTGCCTGGACCACAACTTCTTAATCCAGTCATCCGTTGAAGGGCATCTTGGCTCCTTCCACGATATAGCTATTGTGAACAGCCCTGCTATGAACATTGGGGTTCATATGGCCCTTCTCCTCACTACGTCTGTATCTTTGGTTTAAATACCCAGTAGTGCAATGGCTGGACACAGGTTAGCTCTATTTTTAATCTTTTAAGGGACCTCCAAACTTTTTCCAAAGTGGCTGTACCAACTTGCATTCCCACCAACAATGTAGGAGGGATCCCCTTTCTCCACATCCTCTCTAACAATTGTTTCTTGCCTTGTCAATTTTTGCCATTCTAACTGGCTTAAGTTTGTATCTCCGTGTGATTTTGATATGAATTTCCCTGATGGCTAATGATTTTGAACATTTTTTAAAGTGTCTGTTAGCCATTTCTATGTCTTCACTGGAAAAGTGTCAGTTCATATCTTCTGCCCATTTTATGATGTTTATTTGTTTCTCACGTATTGAGTTTGAGAACTTCTTTATAGATCTTGGATACCTGTCTTTTCTCTGTAGTATCATTTGCAAATGTATTCTCCCATTCCGTGGGCTGCCTCTTTGTTTTTCTGTTTCCTTGGCTGTGCAACAGTTTTTATATTGATGAAATCCCACAAGTTCATTTTATCTTTTGTCTCTCTTGCCTTTGGAGATGTGTCATAAAAAAGGTTGCTATGGCTGATGTCATAGAGGTTGTTGCCTATGCTCTTCTCTCGGATTTTGATGGATTTCTGTCTCACATTGAGGTCTTTCATCCATTTAGAGTTTATCTTTGTGTATGGTGTTAGGGAGTGGTCACGTTTCATTCTTTTGCATGTAGCTGTCCAATTTCCCCAGCACCATGTATTGAAGAGACTGTCTTTTTTCCACTGGATGTTGTTTCCTGCTTTGTCAAAAATCAGTTGCCCAGAGTCGAGGGCCCATTTCTGGGTTCTCTATTCTGTTCCATTGGTCTATGTGTCTGCTTTTGTGCCAGTACCATGCTGTCTTTGTGATCACAGCTTTGTAGTACAGCTTGAAATCTGGCATTGTGATGCCCCCAGCTTTGTTTTTCCTTTTCAACAATTCCTTGGCGATTCGGGGCCTTTTCTGGTTCCATACAAATTTAAGGGCTGTTTTTTCGAGTTCTTTGTAAAATCTCATCGGTATTTTGATCGGGATAGCATTGAAAGTGTAGATTGCTCTGGGTAGCATGGACATTTTAACTATGTTAATTCTTCCGATCCATGAGCATGGAGTATTTTTCCATCTCTTTGTGTCTTCCTCTATGTCTTTCAAAAGTGATTTATAGTTTCTAGAATATAGGTCCTTTACATCTCTGGTTAATTCCTAGGTAACATATGGTTTTTGGTGCTATTGTAAATGGGCTGGATTCCCTAATTTCTCTTTCTTCAGTCTCATTATTCGTGTATAGAAATGCAACTGATTTCTGAGCATTGATTTTCTATCCCACCACATTACTGAATTGCTCTATAACTTCTCATATTTTGCGCGTGTATTCTATTGGGTTTTCCATATAGAGTATCATGTCATCTGCGAAGAGAGACATTTTGACTTCTTTGCTGATTTGGATACCTTTTATCCCTTTTTGTTGTCTGCTGTTGCAAGGACTTCTAGTACTATGTTGAATAATAGTGGCGAGAGTGGGTATCCTTGTTGAGTTCCTGATCTTAAGGGAAAGGCTTCCAGCTTTTCCCCATTGAGAATATTTTCTGTAGCCTTTCCATAGATGGCTTTTATGAGATTGAGAAATGAACCCTCTATTCCTACACTCTGAAGGGTTTTAATCAGGAAAGGATGCTGTATTTTGTCAAATGTTTTTTCTGGATCAGTTGAGGGGATCATATGGTTCCTGAGTCTTTTCTTGTTGATATAATGTATCACGCTGATCGATTTGCGAATATTGAACCACGCTTTCATCCCAGGGATGAATCCCACTTGTTCATGATGGATAATCGTTTTAATGTACTGTTGGATTCTATTAGCCAGAATCTGGTTGAGGATTTTGGCATCTATATTCATTAGGGAAATTGGTCTGTAATTCTTCTTTTTGAGGGGGTCTTTGCCTGTTTTGCGGATCAAGGTAATATTGGCCTCATAGAATGAGTTTGGTAGCTTTCCTTCTGTTGCTATTTTTTGAAATAGCTTTAGGAGAATAGGTATTATTTCTTCTTTGAATGATTGGTAGAATTCCCCAGGAAAACCGTCCGGGCCTGGAGTTTTGTTATTTGGAAGGTTGTTTATCACTGGCTCAATCTATTCATAATTAATTGGCCTGTTTAAAAAGTCAATTTCTTCCTGTTTCAGTCTTGGTAGTATATAGGTTTCTAGGAAGGCCTCCATCTCTTCCAGATTGCTTAATTTATTGGCATATAGCTGTTTGTAAAAGTTTCTAATAATCATTCCAATTTCATTGGTGTTGGTCATGACCTCTCCTTTTTCATTCATAATTTTATTAATTTAGGTCCTTTCTCTATTCATTTGTATAAGTCTTGCCAGTGTTTTGTAAATATTATTGATTCTCTCAAAGAACCAGCTTCTAGTCCTGTTGATCTGCTCTACTGTACTTCTGGTTTCTAGTTCATTGATTTCTGCTCTAGTTTTGGTCAACTGCTTTCTCGTGAGTGGATTAGGCATGTCCCTCTGTTGCTGTTCCAGCTTCTTGAGGTGAGAATATAAAAACTGCATTTTAGATTTTTCTATTCTTTTGAGTGAGACTTGGATGGCTATGTATTTCCCCCTTAGGACTGCCTTTGCAGTATCCCATAGGTTTTGGACCATTGTGTTTTCATTCCCGTTGGTCTCCATAAATTGTTTAAATATATTTTTGATTTCCTGGTTCATTGGGTCATTCCTGAGCAGGATGGTTCTTAGTTTCCAAGTGTTTGAGTTTTTTTCCAAAATCTTCCTTGTTTTTGAGTTCCAATTTCAGAGTGTTGTGCTCTGAGAATATGAGGGGATAATTTCAGTTTTTCGTATCAGTTGAGACCTGATTTGTGTCCCAGAACATGGTCTAATCTTGAGAATGTTCCATGGGCATTAGAATAGAATGAGTATTCTTTGGTTCTGGGGTACAGTGTTCTATATATATCTATGAGGTCTAACTCGTCTAGCATGGCATTCAAAGCTCTTGTTTCTATGTTGGTTTTCTGCTCCGGTGCTCTGTCTGTTGCTGATAGTGGAGTGTTGAGGTTCCTACTTTTAATGTATTTTTATCTATATATCTCTTTATTCCGGTTAAGAGTTGGCTTGTGTATCTTGCTGCTCCCCTGTTGGGGGCATATATATTTATAATTATCATATCCACTTGTTGGATACATCCTTTAAGAATAATATAGTGCCCTTATGTGTCTCTAACTATAGTCTTTAGTTTCAAATCCAATCTGTCTGACATGAGAATTGATACCCCAGCTTTCTTTTCAGGTCCATTGGCGTGAAAGATGGTATTCCATCCTTTTAGTCTGAATGTATCTTTAGGTTCAAAATGAGTGTTTGTAGACAGCAAATGGATGGGTCATGTCTTTTTATCCAATCAGCAACCCTGTGGTGTTTTATGGGAGCATTTAGGCCATTTACATTGAGACGGATTATTGAGAGATGTGATTTTAATGATGCCATATTGCCAGTAAAGTCTTTGTTTCCATAGATTGTGACTTTATGCTCTGTATCACTCTTGGGGCCTTTTTACTTTTATAGAACCCCCCCCCCTTAATATCTCCTGTAGGGCTGGTTTTGTGGTTAAAAAAATTGGTCAATGACCACGATTCTGGAAGGTCTTTATTTCTCCATCAATTCTGAATGACAGCCTTGCTTGATAAAGGATCCTTGGCTGCATGTTTTTCTCTGAAAGAGATTTAAAAATGCCCCCCAACCCTTTATCTCATTCCAGGTCTGTGTAGAGAGGTCAGACGTAATTCTGATATCTTTGCCTTGGTACGTGAGAAATTTCTTTGCCCTGGCCACTTTCAATACTGTATCCTTGCATCTAATATTTGCGAAATGCACTATGACGTGACGTGGCGTGGGTTTGTCGTGGTTGAGCTTGGAAGGGGTCCTCTCTGCCTCTTGGACACGAATGTTTGTTTCCCTTGCTAGATTAGGGAAGTTTTCAGCTACAATTTGTTCAAATATCTCTTCTAGACCTCTGTTTTTCTCTACGTCCTCAGGAATGCCGATGATTCTGACACTGGAACGTTTTATTGAGTCAGTCATTTCCCGTAACCCACATTCCTGTGTGTGGATTTTTTTGAGTCCAGATTCTTTTAGCTTTTTCCTCTACTAACCCATCTTCCAATTCGCTGATACGTCCTTCTGCCTCATTCACCCTGGCCAACAGAGCCTCTAGTTTTGACTGCATTTGGCTCCTAGAATTTTTAATTTCTGCCAGATTCGCTCATATTTCTGCCCTTAGAGATTCTATGTTCTCATTAACAATTTTGTCAATATTTTTTTCAAGTCTACAAATCATCTTGACCATTGTTACTCTGAATTCCATTTCTGATAATTTGGTTATATCCATATCCATAAGTTCTGTGGCAGAGGCCACAAACTCATTGTCTTTTCTTTGCTGGGGGGGGGGGACTTCTCCTCATATTCAGATGAGGAGAGGTTGTGGTGTTGTACAGAGCCCAAATTATTGACCACGACCCAGGCCGTGCGCCCTTGTTTTATAGGGATCTTAGGTATGGGGGCTTCTTGATTTTTCAGCCTGCCTTCTGAGGTAGGGGCCTGCCGTGCCGATACTTGGGCAACCCTGTTTGGGTAGAGTCTCTGTGTACCCTGCGAAGGGGGATGGGGGTGGGCACACTGTGAGCCGGTCTTTCCAGGCTTCTTTTCTCTGGCGGCTTTCCCTGGTGGTTTGCTGTGCTTCTTCTGAGAGTCAGAGCAGCAGTGGCCGAATCTCAGCCTCTGTCTCAGAACAGATGGATTGCGGACCATTCTCCACTGATGTTCTGGCCACTTTAACTCTGTTTCTGTTGGTGCTGCTCAACCCTGCACTGTCCAGGATGTGAGCCCCACACCTGGCTTCCCAGCTCTCACCTACAGGGCCAGTGTCTCTCTGTCTGCGTTTCTAACACCGCCAGCCGCCCCTGCATGCTCCAGGAGCTTTATGTGTCTCTTTCTTACACACATTTGCACAAGCTTCCGTTTTCATGACAGAGGACTGTGAGATGCCAGATGGTTTCTCTACGGTGTTCCTTCGTAGATTCAGTACATGGCACTTTCCTTATGTTTTCTTAGGCACTTGTACAAACGGTTTCATCTTCAAGACTGAAGACATGACTTCAAAGATGGCTTCGGTACAATGTTCTTTCCTAAAGTTGGTTCACCTCCCTTTCCTTATGCTTTTATTCCCAATCAGACACATGCTTCCATCATCATGACAGATTATGGGACTTGGAAAACCCTTTCCATACCCTCTTCTTCCTGAGATTACGGCTATGGCTGTTTCCTTAAGGTTCAACACACGTATTGGTAAACCCTGCTGTTTTCACTGATCAACGTTGCCTTGTCTCTACAAAAACATGGTTCGCTGAATTGACTGATGGCACTTTCCTTTCGTTTTCACACAACTTTTGAAGGGCTTTCCTCCTCATGACTGATGTGAGTTGAGAGATGCTTTCCTTGTAGTGTTCTTACATGGTTCAACAAAAGGCATTATCTTGATGCTTGCAGGCACAGTTTTGTACAACGCTCCCAATTCATGACACCAGATGTGAGGTGCAAGACGCTTTTATATAGAGTGTTCTCTCCTTGAGTAAAGTAGGTGTCCCTTTCCCTATGCATTTGTAGACACTTTCGAAAATCTTGACATCTTCCTAACAGAAGATGTGACTTGGATGAGGGTGTCCATTCGGTGTTCTGACTGAGATTTGGGTATATTGTTCTTTCCTTAAGGTTCAACGCACGTATTGGACAACGCATATATATTCCTGGGTCACCATGTTACTTCGATGTTGCCTATCAACACTGACCTGGTACTCACAACTACTTAGGACCTCTCCTTATGCTTTCACTCACACTTCTGCATGTACTTCCATCTTCATTACAGAAGATGTGAGTTGGGAGATCTTTTCCAAGGGTGTTCTTACCTGAGCATACAGCATGTTCCTTAGGTTTTCATACAGTTTTGGAACATACATCCATCTTCATGAAGGTAGTTGTGATTTGGAAGGTTGTCTCTAGATGGTGCTCTTTCTTAGTGTTAAGCATGTGGCACTTCTCTTACGATTCAACAGAGATATTTGAAAATCTCTCTTCATACATCAGGATGTTTGAAATCTCTTCCTCTATACAGAACATTGATGCTCAGAGTCAAGTAAATGGCATTTCTTTACACATTCCCTCACCCTTTAGCCAATGCTTCCAGGGTCATGTGAAAAGGTGTTTCAGAGGGTATTCTATGGAGTTCTCTTGTAAAGTTAAGCATACGATAATTCCCTTAAGCTGAGAAACACTCTCTTGTATATGCTTCCAGCTTCATGAAAGAACACGTGCCTTTAAAGATGGATTAGGTACTGTCCTTTTTTGGAGCCATGTCTCTGCCACTTTCCTTATGTTTTCACCACAACGTTGCAAACATTTTCGTCTTCATGACAGAAGCCGTGGTTTGTAAGATGCTATCTACCCAGTGCTCTCACCTACTAAGTTTATGGCACTTTCCTTAAGTTTCAACACATAGGGAAGAAAACCCTGGTTGATCCATTTGTCAGGAGGTGGGTTCGATATCGTTTTCTATCTAGACAGATTTGGTTCTCAGAATTAAGTAGACAGCCCTTTCTCTACGTGCTTGCACACACTCTTGCCAAGGCTTCCATCTTCACAACAGAAGTTGTGAGTTGAGACATGATGTCTATACAGTGTTCTTCTATAGAGTGAGGCAACGCGCTTTATGCATCTCTTTTTGTACACACTTTTTCACATGCTTCCTTTTTCATGCCAGAAAACAGTGAGATGCAGGGCGCCTGGGTGGAAGAGCAGTTAAGCGTCTGCCTTCAGCCAGGGCGTGATCCCGGCATTGTGGGATCGAGCCCCACATCAGGCTCCTCTGCTGTGAGCCTGCTTCTTCCTCTCCTACTCCCCCTGCTTGTGTTCCCTCTCTCACTGGCTGTTTTGCTGTCAAATTAATAAATGAAATCTTAAAACAAAAGAAAAAGAAGGGTTGCAGATTGGATAAAAAGAAATGACCCATCCATTTGCTGTCTACAAGAGACTCATTTCGAACCCAAAGATGCATTCA
>NW_028273796.1:0-45513 GCF_024610735.1 Ursus americanus | reverse complement strand
ATTCTCGCCTGCCACGCGGGAGGCCCGGGTTCGATTCCCGGCCCATGCAGTGCTCTGTCCCCTTTTGGCCCTGCAGCCCCAACGCTGGCACGGCCCGGCTTCCTCTCTCCAAAGCTCCAGGCACCTGGCCTACACCAACCCTGCTCCCACCGGGGGGGACCGCCCCTGCCCTGCCCCACTCTGACGCCCATTCCCTTCTTCTTGGGCTCTCTTGTCCAAGGCGACCAAACTCCACCCTGCATTGGGCCAAGGCCCCTGGCCCGCCCACACGCTCTCTTTGCCCCTTTTCTCTTCGGGACCCCCGACCACCCGGCTTGACTCGCCCACTTCGCTTCCAGAAATACTTCCGCGCACCACCACACACCTGTACCCCGATCGCGCCTCGGGGTGTGGCACGCCCCACCTCGCCCCACCTCCACTCCTTTCGCCACCGCTCCTCCCTCCCTGCCTCACTCTCCCCACACTCCCAAAATCCTCCTGTCTCTGACAACCAGGAACAACCAAGTTGCCACCCCTACCACTGATACATCCCATTCTCCGGCAGGGGCCCTCACAAACTCACTAGGGTGCACCAGGAAGACCACATTCATTGGCACAACACCATCGTCCCGACACACGCTCTCTGTTCTCTCTATGCCCTGCTTGGCCACAGTATCCTTCAAATCCCGCCGCTCCTCCATCGCTAAGACCACCGCCAGCACCAGCACTAGCAGCAGCACCACCAGCACCAAGCTCCCCCTCCACCAGCAGCAGCAGCAGCAGCAGCGACAGCACCACCACCACCACCACGAGCCCCCCCGCCCAACAGCAGCACCAGTAGCAGCAGCAGCGGCACCAAGTCCACCAGCAAAGCAGCACCCGGACCATCACCAACATCAGCTCGGCAGCCTCCTTCGACACCACCCCCGCCGCCGCGGCCACCAGCCACCAGCAGGACCAAGTCCACCACCGCACACCACCACGGGCACCATTGCAAACAGCACTAAAGTCCTTCGGCATCACCCGCCACCAGCACCAACAGAACCAAGGCCACCACCAGCGCACCGGCATAGGCATCATCGCCAACAGCACTAAGGTCCTCCCCATCACTATCACCCCCCCACACCACCACCACTAGGACCAAGTCCACCACCACACCACCACGGGCACCACTGCCAACAGCACTAAAGTCCTCAACACCACCACCACCACCACCAAGTCCACCATCACCACACCGGCACGGGCACCAAAACCAACAGGACTGAAGTCCTTCACCATCATCACCGCCCCCACCACCATCACCAGAAGGACCAGGTCCACCACCAGCTCACGCGCATGGACATCATCGCCGACGGCACCCAAGTCCTCCACCATCAGTACCACCCCCACACCACGTAGTCTACCCCCAACCCCTCGTACCATAGCAGCAGCAGCAGCAGCAGCAGCAGCAGCAGCAGCAGAAGCAGCAGCAGCAGCAGCAGCAGCAGCAGCAGCAGCAGCAAGACCAAGTCTACCATCACCACACTGGCACAGGCACCATGGCCCACAGCACTGACGTCCTTCACCACCACCACCACCATGACCAAGTCCAGCAGCAGCACCAAGTCCACCACCAGCGCACCAGCATGGACATCATCACCAACAGCACCCAAGTCCTCTACGATCACCACCACCGCCATCGCCACCGCCACCTCCACGAGCTCCACTATCACCACACCGGCACGGGCACCATCGCCAACAGGACTGAAGTCCTTCGTCACCACCACCACCGCCACCACCAAGACCGTGTCCACCATCACCCCGGCAGCCCTGGCACCGTCACCAACGGCACCAAAGGCCACCACCACCATCGCCAGCAGCGGCGGCACCAAGTCATCCACCAGCAACAACACAAGTACCAGCTCAGCCAGTACCTCCCCCCCGCCCCGGCCGCCCCTCTGGCCCAACATCCCCACACCTGTCGCCTGCCTCCTCGCCCCCTCCTTTCCAAGTCCTCACTGGTCAATGATCCTGGGTGGCATTTGTCCTGTTGGCCTCTCTGAATCTCAACCCCAGGACGACCCCTGAGACCTGACTGACTGTCCCAATGATAGGTGACTGAAGTCTCCGGGGCTGTGGAATTCCTCACCCCGCTGGGACGGCTCCTAGACCCGGTCCCCCATCTCTCTGTGTTTCCCGTGCTTGCCTGCCTACCGGCTTCCCACCCACGTCCCCCTGCACCCCACCCGTTGGCCCGAGCGCCCTGCAGTACAACACAGCATAGCACAGCACAGCAGTCTCCCCCCGCACCACCGCCATGGTCCTCTCCCACCACGGGGGACTCCAGCTTTTTTACGCCGGGACCCACTCCCCACCACTTGCCGCGTGCTGCTCCTGCCAGCCTCCAGGCTAGACCCCTGCCACCCGCCACCCACCCCGTGTACCCCACACCCATCTCTCACACTCAAGGCCAGCAGTCGGACCTCCCACAGGCTCCTCAGGCACACTCCTACTCCGTCTCCTCCCCTACCTCAGATCTGAGCTCACCCTCCCGCACACGTGCACGCGTGCCGGGTAAGACGCCCCAAGCCTCCGCAGAGACCCTGCCTGAGTGGCCAGCCACGCTCTCGGCCGGGTCCGCAAGCCCCACACTTCCCCGCCCGGCACTCCACCCACACATCCGGGCTGCTCCCGGCCCTCCCGTCCTTCTGGGATCCTTGTCGCCCTCTGCCCTAACCCCCGTGGGAGGCCACCCACGGGAGCAAACACCTTCATCCTGCGCTTCCCCCACCGCGGCTGCCTCCCCCCCCCCCCACGCACACACACTCACTCACGTACGCATGCACACAGAGGCAAGGGTGCTGAAGGAACTCCCTGTGGTGATGGTAAACACCCGGACGCCCACAGGGGTTCCTTTCCTGGCTGGTACGACCTTGTCCCAATCCAGCGAGTGGGCTGCGGCGGCAGGTTTGGGCGGGGCACGGGCTGTCCGCTTGGGCTCTGAAGGAGACAATCTCTGAACAGAGAGCAAACGCTTGGCGGACAGGGGCGTGAACGTGTTGGCGGGAAGGAGACCCTGGTCTGCGATTTCCCTAGAGGAGCACCCGTAGGAGACGACGCGCACAGGGGTGCAGAGAGGGATGGAGTAGACCCTGGCTGGGTGTACGCTAAGGCTGAATGGGCAATGAGAACATCTTTAAGGTGCCGTCCAGGTCGTGGGTCTGCGGGATGAGGGTAGGGCTGGAGGGGGAGGAGGGTGCTCCAGGGAGCACGCTTGCCACTTTGCCATAGGATTCAGGGGAGTGGTGGTGAGGCGATGTGAGGGACGTGTTGGCTAGAAGTCCACCCTGTGTGTCTCCCGTGCGCCTCCAGCCCCTCCCACCCGCTCGGCCGTTGGGTTTTCCCCACCGGCCTCCCGAATCTCCCCGCTGTCTCACCTGCTCTGCCTGGTGGTCCGGCGACCTGGACGTGCCCAGATTCGCTTTCCCAACCCCACCTCCGGGGCGCCACGGGCCGGCTCTCTGCTCCCATCTCCGCCCAAGGCCAGCACCCACGTGGACCGCAATCGCCGGGCACGGGAGACGCGGCCAGCCCAGAGGTTCGTGGTGTCGGTGCTGGGAAGCTGGGCCGGGCCGTGGCTGGCCGGGGGGAGAGGCAAGGGACCAGGGGCTCCAGCAGGGTACCCGGCTCGAAGAGGTAGATTGCTCACGCTCCCCAGACCTCCTCCCCCACTCCCCCTGCCCCTCTTCCCAGCACCGACACCACGAACTAGCACCTCAGGAAGGAGCAAGGGGTGTCCTGTCAGGGGTGGCGAGGTTTCTCCTGAAGACAGCACTGCAGCCACAGAGGCCAAGCCCCTGGGCTGGCTGGACGTGCGGGCGTCTGCTGGTGGCCATGAGTGGGGATAGAGGGTATCGCGGCCTCTCGGGTTTGGGGCGGAGGAAGAGGGGGAGCCCGGCCAGCGTCCAGGGGAGGCGCCCAAGCCCTGCAGTTGGGCGGCCGGCTGGCGAGGCCAAAAGGCTTGGGCTGGCCGAGGCGACAGGGCAAGGCTTGGGCTAGACGGGGCGGCTGGCCTTGCGTGGGCGCCGAGGCGGCGTGGCAAGGGAGAAGCTGGCTAAAAGGGGCGCGGATGCGCTGGGCAGGTTGGTAGGTAGGCCGAGAGGAAGAAGAAAGGCTTCCCTGACCGGGAATCGAACCCGGGCCGCGGCGGTGAGAGCGCCGAATCCTAACCACTAGACCACCAGGGAGCGGCGGGCTCCACGCCTGGCCCGCACCCCCTGGACCCAGCGCCTCCATACCACCCACGCGCTTCTGCTTTGCCTCCAAGGCCCCCGCCTTGCCACGGCCAGCCGCCCGCCGGCCCTGCCAATCCACCTACCCTGCTGGCAGCACCCTCAAAACGCTGCACGCCTCCTTCCCTCACACACGCGCTCAGCTTCGGCCACGCTCCATGCTCCGGGCTCCGGGCTCCGGGCTCCCGGCTCCCATCGGGCCCGGGCACGAGGGCCCTGGAGCCACGCAAAAGGTTGGCCAGCTGCGTTGGCCGGGAATCGAACCCGGGTCAACTGCTTGGAAGGCAGCTATGCTCACCACTATACCACCAACGCTGCACAGCCCGGGCCGCCCCCAGACGCCGGCCCAGGGTTCGCAGCAGCGCCTTCACGCCTTCTCTCCACCGCCTCGGCCGCCTGGCGCAGCCCTGCCCCGACGTCCTGCCCGACCGCAGCTCGGCGCCGCCACACGCGCCAGCAGCGGCCGCCCGGCGCCCCACCCGCGCCGGCCCGGCGCAGCTGTGCGGCTCCGCAGGCCCCACCGCCCGCCGCCCGCCGCCCGCCTCTGGGGGGCGCTCTGGCCGCCCTGCGGCTCCCGGGCCCTCGCCCCCCGACACACGCTGCCCCTCCCAGACCCGCTGGCCTGGGCCCTTCTCCACCCGCTGGTCCGCGAGCCCACATCCCGCACCGACGGAGGACCCCACACGGCCGCCACCCACCCGTCCCCCGTGCGGCACCCCCTTCCCCCGCTTCCCCGCCACGGGGCAGCGTCGCGTCCCCAAGGAGCGCCTTGAGCACAGCCACTCGTCAGGCGCCGTGGCCACGACAGGAGGCCCTGGCTGGGCTGTGGCGATCCCGCACGCGCGCGCGCCGGAGGGGGGGGGTGGCGAGGAAGGGAAAGGGGTGGCGGTGGTCGACGGCGGGCAGGCGGGACACCCGTCGTCGCCCTGCGCCTCTTGTCGGACGCTGGAGGGAGGAGAAGAAGGGCCCTGGGGGCAAACGTTTGGAGAGAGCGGCGACGCCGGCGACCAAAAAGGGCGTCTTGCCTCCCCGTCGGGGAATCGAACCCCGGTCTCCCGCGTGACAGGCGGGGATACTCACCACTATACTAACGAGGACGGCGGCGGCCACCCGGGCGCCCGACCCCTCTCCGCCTGCCTGCCCACGCCTACCCCTGCCCTCGACGCCCTGCCTTACACAGGCGTCCGCCACACGCCACACCCGACGCGACCCCAAACCAACCGCGTCAGCCCCCACAGCAGTCCCCCTGCCCCCCACTCGGAGTGGACCAGGGACCCGGGCCGGGCGGGCGGCGCTGAATACCCCGAGTGCGCCGCTGCCTACCGCCTGCCAAGCGGAGATCCCGCCGGCAGGAGAGACCCGAGAGGGCAAGCACGGCTGCGAGCAGGAGGACGGGGGCTCAGGATGGCCAGAGGCGGACGACGGAGGGGAGGGGAGGGCAGGGGAGAGCAGGGGAGGGCAGGGGAGGGGGCGGTGGCGGCGCAAGAGGCTGGCCCGACGGCGCCCTCTGGGTGCAGAGCCGGGGATGTGCGAGCGGGGCGGGCGGGCGGCGGCTGCGGCGGGGCGGCCAGTCGGCTGGCCGAGCTCCCGGTCGGCCGGTCCCCGCGCGCGCCCCGTCCCTTGCGCACCCACACAGCCGCCAGCCAGCACCAGCGTTCGCGCCGGGTCCCAGCCAGGCGAGCGGCGACGCGCCCAGGCCCGCCGTCAGGATGGCCGAGCGGTCTAAGGCGCTGCGTTCAGGTCGCAGTCTCCCCTGGAGGCGTGGGTTCGAATCCCACTCCTGACACGCCCCCCTTTTGGCGCGCCCAACGAGGGCACGGGACACCGGCGGGCCTGGACGACGCCCTATAGCAAGCCCCGGCCTGCCTGACGGGCCGCTCCTGCCTGGCACCGGAGCAGAAGGGGCCCAGTATGGAGCCCCGACGCCTCCACCCTCCTGGCCACGGGCTTTGCGCACACACGCCCTCCCCCACCAATTCACGCGCCTTTCCCACCTGATCCCACACCCGCAGGCTTCGGGAACCTCGCGGCACGTCTCTGCTCACCTGCTTTCGGGGGGCTGTCTTTTCCTTCCTCCCTCCCGCTCCCGCTCTCGCTCCCGCTCTCGCTCAGGCTCCCGCTCCGGCTCCGCTGCCGGCGCATGCTCCCGCGCCCGCTCTGGCCCCGGCTCTGGCGTCCGCTCCACTCCCACCGCCCCCTGCGGGCCAGGCGCGTGCGCAAAGGCCAAAAGCCCTCCGCATTCGGTTCTCCACCAGACTCGTGCCTGGTGAACAGCGCCTCGCTCTCCGAGCCGTGCTCTTCAGCCACCAGGAGCACACCGTCCCGCACCCTGTCCTTTCCGCCGGCCCCCATTCCATTCCCTCCACATCCTACGCAGGTGGCCCGTGGTGCCCACGAGGATTTTCCACCTTGACGCCTTGCCCTGGCCACGCCTGCCTGCCTGCCTGCCTGCCTGCCTCCCGGGACACAGGCAGCCCAGCCACCTGCTCGCCGGCTAACGCCAGGGCCCTCCCTTCACTGGGCCTGGCCCTGGAGTCCAGCCCGCAAAGGTGGTTCCCATGAGCGCTGGGCGGAGGGAAGCCCTGGATACCCAAGCCACCCACCTGGGCGCCACAGCACATCTCCGCGCCGGAAGCCGCGGCCCGGCCGGGACCCCAGGAGCCCAGAGCGCTCCCTCGCCGCGCCATCGGCCAGCTGGCCACTCTGCCCACGCGCTCCTGCGAGCCAAGATCGCGCTCCTGCCTCACAACCACCGCACCCGAGCTGGGCCCCTAGGGAGAGCTGCGGGCCAGAGCTCAGACACCTTGCTTTGGTCTCCCGGCCTGAGCGGTACTCAGAGGCGCCGGCCGCGCTACCGGGCCTCCGACTTCTCCACACGGCACGCGCGCGCACGCGCGGGGGACACACACACACACACACACACACACACCACCCCACGGCACCCCACGTGCGCACACAACCGCAGCTCCGTTCCCCAGACCCTCCGCTCCCCCCCTGGCCCTTGCACACACTGAGTGGACGAGAAAGCCATCAGCCAAAGGGACTTTGGGTCGGTGCTGACACGAGCTGCTGAAGGGAACGTCAGTGCTCAGCTGCGCCCGCCACATATCCCCCGTGCTGTGTGCGATTCGGGCGCAGGCCGGGCTTGGTCCACCTCCTGGCTTCCCTGGCAACCGACCCCCAGCGGGGCAGTGTCTGGCGCCCCCCCTCCCACCAGGGAGAAAGCACAGGATGAGCCTAGTCAGCCTGCACGCGCCGGTGCCTCGCTCTGCCCGTCTGCGCCGCTCCCTAGGGCTCTGGACGTGCCTGGAGCCTCTTTTTCAGGCCGCCCGTCCGCCTCCTGCTCCCACGAAGCAGATGCTCGCGACTGGCCCCGACCCGCGTCTGGCCGCCGCTGGGGAGCGCCGCTGGGGAAGCCGTCTGTTGAGCACTGCCATCGGTGCATGGGTGGTTCAGTGGTAGAATTCTCGCCTGCCACGCGGGAGGCCCGGGTTCGATTCCCGGCCCATGCAGTGCTCTGTCCCCTTTTGGCCCTGCAGCCCCAACGCTGGCACGGCCCGGCTTCCTCTCTCCAAAGCTCCAGGCACCTGGCCTACACCAACCCTGCTCCCACCGGGGGGGACCGCCCCTGCCCTGCCCCACTCTGACGCCCATTCCCTTCTTCTTGGGCTCTCTTGTCCAGGCGACCAAACTCCACCCTGCATTGGGCCAAGGCCCCTGGCCCGCCCACACGCTCTCTTTGCCCCTTTTCTCTTCGGGACCCCGACCACCCGGCTTGACTCGCCCACTTCGCTTCCAGAAATACTTCCGCGCACCACCACACACCTGTACCCCGATCGCGCCTCGGGGTGTGGGCACGCCCCACCTCGCCCCACCTCCACTCCTTTCGCCACCGCTCCTCCCTCCCTGCCTCACTCTCCCCACACTCCCAAAATCCTCCTGTCTCTGACAACCAGGAACAACCAAGTTGCCACCCCTACCACTGATACATCCCATTCTCCGGCAGGGGCCCTCACAAACTCACTAGGGTGCACCAGGAAGACCACATTCATGGCACAACACCATCGTCCCGACACACGCTCTCTGTTCTCTCTATGCCCTGCTTGGCCACAGTATCCTTCAAATCCCGCCGCTCCTCCATCGCTAAGACCACCGCCAGCACCAGCACTAGCAGCAGCACCACCAGCACCAAGCTCCCCCTCCACCAGCAGCAGCAGCAGCAGCAGCGACAGCACCACCACCACCACCACGAGCCCCCCCGCCCAACAGCAGCACCAGTAGCAGCAGCAGCGGCACCAAGTCCACCAGCAAAGCAGCACCCGGACCATCACCAACATCAGCTCGGCAGCCTCCTTCGACACCACCCCCGCCGCCGCGGCCACCAGCCACCAGCAGGACCAAGTCCACCACCGCACACCACCACGGGCACCATTGCCAACAGCACTAAAGTCCTTCGGCATCACCGCCACCAGCACCAACAGAACCAAGGCCACCACCAGCGCACCGGCATAGGCATCATCGCCAACAGCACTAAGGTCCTCCACCATCACTATCACCCCCCCACACCACCACCACTAGGACCAAGTCCACCACCACACCACCACGGGCACCACTGCCAACAGCACTAAAGTCCTCAACACCACCACCACCACCACCAAGTCCACCATCACCACACCGGCACGGGCACCAAAACCAACAGGACTGAAGTCCTTCACCATCATCACCGCCCCCACCACCATCACCAGAAGGACCAGGTCCACCACCAGCTCACGCGCATGGACATCATCGCCGACGGCACCCAAGTCCTCCACCATCAGTACCACCCCCACACCACGTAGTCTACCCCCAACCCCTCGTACCATAGCAGCAGCAGCAGCAGCAGCAGCAGCAGCAGCAGCAGAAGCAGCAGCAGCAGCAGCAGCAGCAGCAGCAGCAGCAGCAAGACCAAGTCTACCATCACCACACTGGCACAGGCACCATGGCCCACAGCACTGACGTCCTTCACCACCACCACCACCATGACCAAGTCCAGCAGCAGCACCAAGTCCACCACCAGCGCACCAGCATGGACATCATCACCAACAGCACCCAAGTCCTCTACGATCACCACCACCGCCATCGCCACCGCCACCTCCACGAGCTCCACTATCACCACACCGGCACGGGCACCATCGCCAACAGGACTGAAGTCCTTCGTCACCACCACCACCGCCACCACCAAGACCGTGTCCACCATCACCCCGGCAGCCCTGGCACCGTCACCAACGGCACCAAAGGCCACCACCACCATCGCCAGCAGCGGCGGCACCAAGTCATCCACCAGCAACAACACAAGTACCAGCTCAGCCAGTACCTCCCCCCCGCCCCGGCCGCCCCTCTGGCCCAACATCCCCACACCTGTCGCCTGCCTCCTCGCCCCCTCCTTTCCAAGTCCTCACTGGTCAATGATCCTGGGTGGCATTTGTCCTGTTGGCCTCTCTGAATCTCAACCCCAGGACGACCCCTGAGACCTGACTGACTGTCCCAATGATAGGTGACTGAAGTCTCCGGGGCTGTGGAATTCCTCACCCCGCTGGGACGGCTCCTAGACCCGGTCCCCCATCTCTCTGTGTTTCCCGTGCTTGCCTGCCTACCGGCTTCCCACCCACGTCCCCCTGCACCCCACCCGTTGGCCCGAGCGCCCTGCAGTACAACACAGCATAGCACAGCACAGCAGTCTCCCCCCGCACCACCGCCATGGTCCTCTCCCACCACGGGGGACTCCAGCTTTTTTACGCCGGGACCCACTCCCCACCACTTGCCGCGTGCTGCTCCTGCCAGCCTCCAGGCTAGACCCCTGCCACCCGCCACCCACCCCGTGTACCCCACACCCATCTCTCACACTCAAGGCCAGCAGTCGGACCTCCCACAGGCTCCTCAGGCACACTCCTACTCCGTCTCCTCCCCTACCTCAGATCTGAGCTCACCCTCCCGCACACGTGCACGCGTGCCGGGTAAGACGCCCCAAGCCTCCGCAGAGACCCTGCCTGAGTGGCCAGCCACGCTCTCGGCCGGGTCCGCAAGCCCCACACTTCCCCGCCCGGCACTCCACCCACACATCCGGGCTGCTCCCGGCCCTCCCGTCCTTCTGGGATCCTTGTCGCCCTCTGCCCTAACCCCCGTGGGAGGCCACCCACGGGAGCAAACACCTTCATCCTGCGCTTCCCCCACCGCGGCTGCCTCCCCCCCCCCCCACGCACACACACTCACTCACGTACGCATGCACACAGAGGCAAGGGTGCTGAAGGAACTCCCTGTGGTGATGGTAAACACCCGGACGCCCACAGGGGTTCCTTTCCTGGCTGGTACGACCTTGTCCCAATCCAGCGAGTGGGCTGCGGCGGCAGGTTTGGGCGGGGCACGGGCTGTCCGCTTGGGCTCTGAAGGAGACAATCTCTGAACAGAGAGCAAACGCTTGGCGGACAGGGGCGTGAACGTGTTGGCGGGAAGGAGACCCTGGTCTGCGATTTCCCTAGAGGAGCACCCGTAGGAGACGACGCGCACAGGGGTGCAGAGAGGGATGGAGTAGACCCTGGCTGGGTGTACGCTAAGGCTGAATGGGCAATGAGAACATCTTTAAGGTGCCGTCCAGGTCGTGGGTCTGCGGGATGAGGGTAGGGCTGGAGGGGGAGGAGGGTGCTCCAGGGAGCACGCTTGCCACTTTGCCATAGGATTCAGGGGAGTGGTGGTGAGGCGATGTGAGGGACGTGTTGGCTAGAAGTCCACCCTGTGTGTCTCCCGTGCGCCTCCAGCCCCTCCCACCCGCTCGGCCGTTGGGTTTTCCCCACCGGCCTCCCGAATCTCCCCGCTGTCTCACCTGCTCTGCCTGGTGGTCCGGCGACCTGGACGTGCCCAGATTCGCTTTCCCAACCCCACCTCCGGGGCGCCACGGGCCGGCTCTCTGCTCCCATCTCCGCCCAAGGCCAGCACCCACGTGGACCGCAATCGCCGGGCACGGGAGACGCGGCCAGCCCAGAGGTTCGTGGTGTCGGTGCTGGGAAGCTGGGCCGGGCCGTGGCTGGCCGGGGGGAGAGGCAAGGGACCAGGGGCTCCAGCAGGGTACCCGGCTCGAAGAGGTAGATTGCTCACGCTCCCCAGACCTCCTCCCCCACTCCCCCTGCCCCTCTTCCCAGCACCGACACCACGAACTAGCACCTCAGGAAGGAGCAAGGGGTGTCCTGTCAGGGGTGGCGAGGTTTCTCCTGAAGACAGCACTGCAGCCACAGAGGCCAAGCCCTGGGCTGGCTGGACGTGCGGGCGTCTGCTGGTGGCCATGAGTGGGGATAGAGGGTATCGCGGCCTCTCGGGTTTGGGGCGGAGGAAGAGGGGGAGCCCGGCCAGCGTCCAGGGGAGGCGCCCAAGCCCTGCAGTTGGGCGGCCGGCTGGCGAGGCCAAAAGGCTTGGGCTGGCCGAGGCGACAGGGCAAGGCTTGGGCTAGACGGGGCGGCTGGCCTTGCGTGGGCGCCGAGGCGGCGTGGCAAGGGAGAAGCTGGCTAAAAGGGGCGCGGATGCGCTGGGCAGGTTGGTAGGTAGGCCGAGAGGAAGAAGAAAGGCTTCCCTGACCGGGAATCGAACCCGGGCCGCGGCGGTGAGAGCGCCGAATCCTAACCACTAGACCACCAGGGAGCGGCGGGCTCCACGCCTGGCCCGCACCCCCTGGACCCAGCGCCTCCATACCACCCACGCGCTTCTGCTTTGCCTCCAAGGCCCCCGCCTTGCCACGGCCAGCCGCCCGCCGGCCCTGCCAATCCACCTACCCTGCTGGCAGCACCCTCAAAACGCTGCACGCCTCCTTCCCTCACACACGCGCTCAGCTTCGGCCACGCTCCATGCTCCGGGCTCCGGGCTCCGGGCTCCCGGCTCCCATCGGGCCCGGGCACGAGGGCCCTGGAGCCACGCAAAAGGTTGGCCAGCTGCGTTGGCCGGGAATCGAACCCGGGTCAACTGCTTGGAAGGCAGCTATGCTCACCACTATACCACCAACGCTGCACAGCCCGGGCCGCCCCCAGACGCCGGCCCAGGGTTCGCAGCAGCGCCTTCACGCCTTCTCTCCACCGCCTCGGCCGCCTGGCGCAGCCCTGCCCCGACGTCCTGCCCGACCGCAGCTCGGCGCCGCCACACGCGCCAGCAGCGGCCGCCCGGCGCCCCACCCGCGCCGGCCCGGCGCAGCTGTGCGGCTCCGCAGGCCCCACCGCCCGCCGCCCGCCGCCCGCCTCTGGGGGGCGCTCTGGCCGCCCTGCGGCTCCCGGGCCCTCGCCCCCCGACACACGCTGCCCCTCCCAGACCCGCTGGCCTGGGCCCCTTCTCCACCCGCTGGTCCGCGAGCCCACATCCCGCACCGACGGAGGACCCCACACGGCCGCCACCCACCCGTCCCCCGTGCGGCACCCCCTTCCCCCGCTTCCCCGCCACGGGGCAGCGTCGCGTCCCCAAGGAGCGCCTTGAGCACAGCCACTCGTCAGGCGCCGTGGCCACGACAGGAGGCCCTGGCTGGGCTGTGGCGATCCCGCACGCGCGCGCGCCGGAGGGGGGGGGTGGCGAGGAAGGGAAAGGGGTGGCGGTGGTCGACGGCGGGCAGGCGGGACACCCGTCGTCGCCCTGCGCCTCTTGTCGGACGCTGGAGGGAGGAGAAGAAGGGCCCTGGGGGCAAACGTTTGGAGAGAGCGGCGACGCCGGCGACCAAAAAGGGCGTCTTGCCTCCCCGTCGGGGAATCGAACCCCGGTCTCCCGCGTGACAGGCGGGGATACTCACCACTATACTAACGAGGACGGCGGCGGCCACCCGGGCGCCCGACCCCTCTCCGCCTGCCTGCCCACGCCTACCCCTGCCCTCGACGCCCTGCCTTACACAGGCGTCCGCCACACGCCACACCCGACGCGACCCCAAACCAACCGCGTCAGCCCCACAGCAGTCCCCCTGCCCCCCACTCGGAGTGGACCAGGGACCCGGGCCGGGCGGGCGGCGCTGAATACCCCGAGTGCGCCGCTGCCTACCGCCTGCCAAGCGGAGATCCCGCCGGCAGGAGAGACCCGAGAGGGCAAGCACGCTGCGAGCAGGAGGACGGGGGCTCAGGATGGCCAGAGGCGGACGACGGAGGGGAGGGGAGGGCAGGGGAGAGCAGGGGAGGGCAGGGGAGGGGGCGGTGGCGGCGCAAGAGGCTGGCCCGACGGCGCCCTCTGGGTGCAGAGCCGGGGATGTGCGAGCGGGGCGGGCGGGCGGCGGCTGCGGCGGGGCGGCCAGTCGGCTGGCCGAGCTCCCGGTCGGCCGGTCCCCGCGCGCGCCCCGTCCCTTGCGCACCCACACAGCCGCCAGCCAGCACCAGCGTTCGCGCCGGGTCCCAGCCAGGCGAGCGGCGACGCGCCCAGGCCCGCCGTCAGGATGGCCGAGCGGTCTAAGGCGCTGCGTTCAGGTCGCAGTCTCCCCTGGAGGCGTGGGTTCGAATCCCACTCCTGACACGCCCCCCCTTTTGGCGCGCCCAACGAGGGCACGGGACACCGGCGGGCCTGGACGACGCCCTATAGCAAGCCCCGGCCTGCCTGACGGGCCGCTCCTGCCTGGCACCGGAGCAGAAGGGGCCCAGTATGGAGCCCCGACGCCTCCACCCTCCTGGCCACGGGCTTTGCGCACACACGCCCTCCCCCACCAATTCACGCGCCTTTCCCACCTGATCCCACACCCGCAGGCTTCGGGAACCTCGCGGCACGTCTCTGCTCACCTGCTTTCGGGGGGCTGTCTTTTCCTTCCTCCCTCCCGCTCCCGCTCTCGCTCCCGCTCTCGCTCAGGCTCCCGCTCCGGCTCCGCTGCCGGCGCATGCTCCCGCGCCCGCTCTGGCCCCGGCTCTGGCGTCCGCTCCACTCCCACCGCCCCCTGCGGGCCAGGCGCGTGCGCAAAGGCCAAAAGCCCTCCGCATTCGGTTCTCCACCAGACTCGTGCCTGGTGAACAGCGCCTCGCTCTCCGAGCCGTGCTCTTCAGCCACCAGGAGCACACCGTCCCGCACCCTGTCCTTTCCGCCGGCCCCCATTCCATTCCCTCCACATCCTACGCAGGTGGCCCGTGGTGCCCACGAGGATTTTCCACCTTGACGCCTTGCCCTGGCCACGCCTGCCTGCCTGCCTGCCTGCCTGCCTCCCGGGACACAGGCAGCCCAGCCACCTGCTCGCCGGCTAACGCCAGGGCCCTCCCTTCACTGGGCCTGGCCCTGGAGTCCAGCCCGCAAAGGTGGTTCCCATGAGCGCTGGGCGGAGGGAAGCCCTGGATACCCAAGCCACCCACCTGGGCGCCACAGCACATCTCCGCGCCGGAAGCCGCGGCCCGGCCGGGACCCCAGGAGCCCAGAGCGCTCCCTCGCCGCGCCATCGGCCAGCTGGCCACTCTGCCCACGCGCTCCTGCGAGCCAAGATCGCGCTCCTGCCTCACAACCACCGCACCCGAGCTGGGCCCCTAGGGAGAGCTGCGGGCCAGAGCTCAGACACCTTGCTTTGGTCTCCCGGCCTGAGCGGTACTCAGAGGCGCCGGCCGCGCTACCGGGCCTCCGACTTCTCCACACGGCACGCGCGCGCACGCGCGGGGGACACACACACACACACACACACACACACCACCCCACGGCACCCCACGTGCGCACACAACCGCAGCTCCGTTCCCCAGACCCTCCGCTCCCCCCCTGGCCCTTGCACACACTGAGTGGACGAGAAAGCCATCAGCCAAAGGGACTTTGGGTCGGTGCTGACACGAGCTGCTGAAGGGAACGTCAGTGCTCAGCTGCGCCCGCCACATATCCCCCGTGCTGTGTGCGATTCGGGCGCAGGCCGGGCTTGGTCCACCTCCTGGCTTCCCTGGCAACCGACCCCCAGCGGGGCAGTGTCTGGCGCCCCCCCTCCCACCAGGGAGAAAGCACAGGATGAGCCTAGTCAGCCTGCACGCGCCGGTGCCTCGCTCTGCCCGTCTGCGCCGCTCCCTAGGGCTCTGGACGTGCCTGGAGCCTCTTTTTCAGGCCGCCCGTCCGCCTCCTGCTCCCACGAAGCAGATGCTCGCGACTGGCCCCGACCCGCGTCTGGCCGCCGCTGGGGAGCGCCGCTGGGGAAGCCGTCTGTTGAGCACTGCCATCGGTGCATGGGTGGTTCAGTGGTAGAATTCTCGCCTGCCACGCGGGAGGCCCGGGTTCGATTCCCGGCCCATGCAGTGCTCTGTCCCCTTTTGGCCCTGCAGCCCCAACGCTGGCACGGCCCGGCTTCCTCTCTCCAAAGCTCCAGGCACCTGGCCTACACCAACCCTGCTCCCACCGGGGGGGACCGCCCCTGCCCTGCCCCACTCTGACGCCCATTCCCTTCTTCTTGGGCTCTCTTGTCCAGGCGACCAAACTCCACCCTGCATTGGGCCAAGGCCCCTGGCCCGCCCACACGCTCTCTTTGCCCCTTTTCTCTTCGGGACCCCGACCACCCGGCTTGACTCGCCCACTTCGCTTCCAGAAATACTTCCGCGCACCACCACACACCTGTACCCCGATCGCGCCTCGGGGTGTGGGCACGCCCCACCTCGCCCCACCTCCACTCCTTTCGCCACCGCTCCTCCCTCCCTGCCTCACTCTCCCCACACTCCCAAAATCCTCCTGTCTCTGACAACCAGGAACAACCAAGTTGCCACCCCTACCACTGATACATCCCATTCTCCGGCAGGGGCCCTCACAAACTCACTAGGGTGCACCAGGAAGACCACATTCATGGCACAACACCATCGTCCCGACACACGCTCTCTGTTCTCTCTATGCCCTGCTTGGCCACAGTATCCTTCAAATCCCGCCGCTCCTCCATCGCTAAGACCACCGCCAGCACCAGCACTAGCAGCAGCACCACCAGCACCAAGCTCCCCCTCCACCAGCAGCAGCAGCAGCAGCAGCGACAGCACCACCACCACCACCACGAGCCCCCCCGCCCAACAGCAGCACCAGTAGCAGCAGCAGCGGCACCAAGTCCACCAGCAAAGCAGCACCCGGACCATCACCAACATCAGCTCGGCAGCCTCCTTCGACACCACCCCCGCCGCCGCGGCCACCAGCCACCAGCAGGACCAAGTCCACCACCGCACACCACCACGGGCACCATTGCCAACAGCACTAAAGTCCTTCGGCATCACCGCCACCAGCACCAACAGAACCAAGGCCACCACCAGCGCACCGGCATAGGCATCATCGCCAACAGCACTAAGGTCCTCCACCATCACTATCACCCCCCCACACCACCACCACTAGGACCAAGTCCACCACCACACCACCACGGGCACCACTGCCAACAGCACTAAAGTCCTCAACACCACCACCACCACCACCAAGTCCACCATCACCACACCGGCACGGGCACCAAAACCAACAGGACTGAAGTCCTTCACCATCATCACCGCCCCCACCACCATCACCAGAAGGACCAGGTCCACCACCAGCTCACGCGCATGGACATCATCGCCGACGGCACCCAAGTCCTCCACCATCAGTACCACCCCCACACCACGTAGTCTACCCCCAACCCCTCGTACCATAGCAGCAGCAGCAGCAGCAGCAGCAGCAGCAGCAGCAGCAGCAGCAGCAGCAGCAAGACCACGTCTACCATCACCACACTGGCACAGGCACCATGGCCCACAGCACTGACGTCCTTCACCACCACCACCACCATGACCAAGTCCAGCAGCAGCACCAAGTCCACCACCAGCGCACCAGCATGGACATCATCACCAACAGCACCCAAGTCCTCTACGATCACCACCACCGCCATCGCCACCGCCACCTCCACGAGCTCCACTATCACCACACCGGCACGGGCACCATCGCCAACAGGACTGAAGTCCTTCGTCACCACCACCACCGCCACCACCAAGACCGTGTCCACCATCACCCCGGCAGCCCTGGCACCGTCACCAACGGCACCAAAGGCCACCACCACCATCGCCAGCAGCGGCGGCACCAAGTCATCCACCAGCAACAACACAAGTACCAGCTCAGCCAGTACCTCCCCCCCGCCCCGGCCGCCCCTCTGGCCCAACATCCCCACACCTGTCGCCTGCCTCCTCGCCCCCTCCTTTCCAGGTCCTCACTGGTCAATGATCCTGGGTGGCATTTGTCCTGTTGGCCTCTCTGAATCTCAACCCCAGGACGACCCCTGAGACCTGACTGACTGTCCCAATGATAGGTGACTGAAGTCTCCGGGGCTGTGGAATTCCTCACCCCGCTGGGACGGCTCCTAGACCCGGTCCCCCATCTCTCTGTGTTTCCCGTGCTTGCCTGCCTACCGGCTTCCCACCCACGTCCCCCTGCACCCCACCCGTTGGCCCGAGCGCCCTGCAGTACAACATAGCATAGCACAGCACAGCAGTCTCCCCCCGCACCACCGCCATGGTCCTCTCCCACCACGGGGGACTCCAGCTTTTTTACGCCGGGACCCACTCCCCACCACTTGCCGCGTGCTGCTCCTGCCAGCCTCCAGGCTAGACCCCTGCCACCCGCCACCCACCCCGTGTACCCCACACCCATCTCTCACACTCAAGGCCAGCAGTCGGACCTCCCACAGGCTCCTCAGGCACACTCCTACTCCGTCTCCTCCCCTACCTCAGATCTGAGCTCACCCTCCCGCACACGTGCACGCGTGCCGGGTAAGACGCCCCAAGCCTCCGCAGAGACCCTGCCTGAGTGGCCAGCCACGCTCTCGGCCGGGTCCGCAAGCCCCACACTTCCCCGCCCGGCACTCCACCCACACATCCGGGCTGCTCCCGGCCCTCCCGTCCTTCTGGGATCCTTGTCGCCCTCTGCCCTAACCCCCGTGGGAGGCCACCCACGGGAGCAAACACCTTCATCCTGCGCTTCCCCCACCGCGGCTGCCTCCCCCCCCCCCACGCACACACACTCACTCACGTACGCATGCACACAGAGGCAAGGGTGCTGAAGGAACTCCCTGTGGTGATGGTAAACACCCGGACGCCCACAGGGGTTCCTTTCCTGGCTGGTACGACCTTGTCCCAATCCAGCGAGTGGGCTGCGGCGGCAGGTTTGGGCGGGGCACGGGCTGTCCGCTTGGGCTCTGAAGGAGACAATCTCTGAACAGAGAGCAAACGCTTGGCGGACAGGGGCGTGAACGTGTTGGCGGGAAGGAGACCCTGGTCTGCGATTTCCCTAGAGGAGCACCCGTAGGAGACGACGCGCACAGGGGTGCAGAGAGGGATGGAGTAGACCCTGGCTGGGTGTACGCTAAGGCTGAATGGGCAATGAGAACATCTTTAAGGTGCCGTCCAGGTCGTGGGTCTGCGGGATGAGGGTAGGGCTGGAGGGGGAGGAGGGTGCTCCAGGGAGCACGCTTGCCACTTTGCCATAGGATTCAGGGGAGTGGTGGTGAGGCGATGTGAGGGACGTGTTGGCTAGAAGTCCACCCTGTGTGTCTCCCGTGCGCCTCCAGCCCCTCCCACCCGCTCGGCCGTTGGGTTTTCCCCACCGGCCTCCCGAATCTCCCCGCTGTCTCACCTGCTCTGCCTGGTGGTCCGGCGACCTGGACGTGCCCAGATTCGCTTTCCCAACCCCACCTCCGGGGCGCCACGGGCCGGCTCTCTGCTCCCATCTCCGCCCAAGGCCAGCACCCACGTGGACCGCAATCGCCGGGCACGGGAGACGCGGCCAGCCCAGAGGTTCGTGGTGTCGGTGCTGGGAAGCTGGGCCGGGCCGTGGCTGGCCGGGGGGAGAGGCAAGGGACCAGGGGCTCCAGCAGGGTACCCGGCTCGAAGAGGTAGATTGCTCACGCTCCCCAGACCTCCTCCCCCACTCCCCCTGCCCCTCTTCCCAGCACCGACACCACGAACTAGCACCTCAGGAAGGAGCAAGGGGTGTCCTGTCAGGGGTGGCGAGGTTTCTCCTGAAGACAGCACTGCAGCCACAGAGGCCAAGCCCCTGGGCTGGCTGGACGTGCGGGCGTCTGCTGGTGGCCATGAGTGGGGATAGAGGGTATCGCGGCCTCTCGGGTTTGGGGCGGAGGAAGAGGGGGAGCCCGGCCAGCGTCCAGGGGAGGCGCCCAAGCCCTGCAGTTGGGCGGCCGGCTGGCGAGGCCAAAAGGCTTGGGCTGGCCGAGGCGACAGGGCAAGGCTTGGGCTAGACGGGGCGGCTGGCCTTGCGTGGGCGCCGAGGCGGCGTGGCAAGGGAGAAGCTGGCTAAAAGGGGCGCGGATGCGCTGGGCAGGTTGGTAGGTAGGCCGAGAGGAAGAAGAAAGGCTTCCCTGACCGGGAATCGAACCCGGGCCGCGGCGGTGAGAGCGCCGAATCCTAACCACTAGACCACCAGGGAGCGGCGGGCTCCACGCCTGGCCCGCACCCCCTGGACCCAGCGCCTCCATACCACCCACGCGCTTCTGCTTTGCCTCCAAGGCCCCCGCCTTGCCACGGCCAGCCGCCCGCCGGCCCTGCCAATCCACCTACCCTGCTGGCAGCACCCTCAAAACGCTGCACGCCTCCTTCCCTCACACACGCGCTCAGCTTCGGCCACGCTCCATGCTCCGGGCTCCGGGCTCCCGGCTCCCATCGGGCCCGGGCACGAGGGCCCTGGAGCCACGCAAAAGGTTGGCCAGCTGCGTTGGCCGGGAATCGAACCCGGGTCAACTGCTTGGAAGGCAGCTATGCTCACCACTATACCACCAACGCTGCACAGCCCGGGCCGCCCCCAGACGCCGGCCCAGGGTTCGCAGCAGCGCCTTCACGCCTTCTCTCCACCGCCTCGGCCGCCTGGCGCAGCCCTGCCCCGACGTCCTGCCCGACCGCAGCTCGGCGCCGCCACACGCGCCAGCAGCGGCCGCCCGGCGCCCCACCCGCGCCGGCCCGGCGCAGCTGTGCGGCTCCGCAGGCCCCACCGCCCGCCGCCCGCCGCCCGCCTCTGGGGGGCGCTCTGGCCGCCCTGCGGCTCCCGGGCCCTCGCCCCCCGACACACGCTGCCCCTCCCAGACCCGCTGGGCTGGGCCCTTCTCCACCCGCTGGTCCGCGAGCCCACATCCCGCACCGACGGAGGACCCCACACGGCCGCCACCCACCCGTCCCCCGTGCGGCACCCCCTTCCCCCGCTTCCCCGCCACGGGGCAGCGTCGCGTCCCCAAGGAGCGCCTTGAGCACAGCCACTCGTCAGGCGCCGTGGCCACGACAGGAGGCCCTGGCTGGGCTGTGGCGATCCCGCACGCGCGCGCGCCGGAGGGGGGGGGTGGCGAGGAAGGGAAAGGGGTGGCGGTGGTCGACGGCGGGCAGGCGGGACACCCGTCGTCGCCCTGCGCCTCTTGTCGGACGCTGGAGGGAGGAGAAGAAGGGCCCTGGGGGCAAACGTTTGGAGAGAGCGGCGACGCCGGCGACCAAAAAGGGCGTCTTGCCTCCCCGTCGGGGAATCGAACCCCGGTCTCCCGCGTGACAGGCGGGGATACTCACCACTATACTAACGAGGACGGCGGCGGCCACCCGGGCGCCCGACCCCTCTCCGCCTGCCTGCCCACGCCTACCCCTGCCCTCGACGCCCTGCCTTACACAGGCGTCCGCCACACGCCACACCCGACGCGACCCCAAACCAACCGCGTCAGCCCCCACAGCAGTCCCCCTGCCCCCCACTCGGAGTGGACCAGGGACCCGGGCCGGGCGGGCGGCGCTGAATACCCCGAGTGCGCCGCTGCCTACCGCCTGCCAAGCGGAGATCCCGCCTGCAGGAGAGACCCGAGAGGGCAAGCACGGCTGCGAGCAGGAGGACGGGGGCTCAGGATGGCCAGAGGCGGACGACGGAGGGGAGGGGAGGGCAGGGGAGAGCAGGGGAGGGCAGGGGAGGGGGCGGTGGCGGCGCAAGAGGCTGGCCCGACGGCGCCCTCTGGGTGCAGAGCCGGGGATGTGCGAGCGGGGCGGGCGGGCGGCGGCTGCGGCGGGGCGGCCAGTCGGCTGGCCGAGCTCCCGGTCGGCCGGTCCCCGCGCGCGCCCCGTCCCTTGCGCACCCACACAGCCGCCAGCCAGCACCAGCGTTCGCGCCGGGTCCCAGCCAGGCGAGCGGCGACGCGCCCAGGCCCGCCGTCAGGATGGCCGAGCGGTCTAAGGCGCTGCGTTCAGGTCGCAGTCTCCCCTGGAGGCGTGGGTTCGAATCCCACTCCTGACACGCCCCCCTTTTGGCGCGCCCAACGAGGGCACGGGACACCGGCGGGCCTGGACGACGCCCTATAGCAAGCCCCGGCCTGCCTGACGGGCCGCTCCTGCCTGGCACCGGAGCAGAAGGGGCCCAGTATGGAGCCCCGACGCCTCCACCCTCCTGGCCACGGGCTTTGCGCACACACGCCCTCCCCCACCAATTCACGCGCCTTTCCCACCTGATCCCACACCCGCAGGCTTCGGGAACCTCGCGGCACGTCTCTGCTCACCTGCTTTCGGGGGGCTGTCTTTTCCTTCCTCCCTCCCGCTCCCGCTCTCGCTCCCGCTCTCGCTCAGGCTCCCGCTCCGGCTCCGCTGCCGGCGCATGCTCCCGCGCCCGCTCTGGCCCCGGCTCTGGCGTCCGCTCCACTCCCACCGCCCCCTGCGGGCCAGGCGCGTGCGCAAAGGCCAAAAGCCCTCCGCATTCGGTTCTCCACCAGACTCGTGCCTGGTGAACAGCGCCTCGCTCTCCGAGCCGTGCTCTTCAGCCACCAGGAGCACACCGTCCCGCACCCTGTCCTTTCCGCCGGCCCCCATTCCATTCCCTCCACATCCTACGCAGGTGGCCCGTGGTGCCCACGAGGATTTTCCACCTTGACGCCTTGCCCTGGCCACGCCTGCCTGCCTGCCTGCCTGCCTCCCGGGACACAGGCAGCCCAGCCACCTGCTCGCCGGCTAACGCCAGGGCCCTCCCTTCACTGGGCCTGGCCCTGGAGTCCAGCCCGCAAAGGTGGTTCCCATGAGCGCTGGGCGGAGGGAAGCCCTGGATACCCAAGCCACCCACCTGGGCGCCACAGCACATCTCCGCGCCGGAAGCCGCGGCCCGGCCGGGACCCCAGGAGCCCAGAGCGCTCCCTCGCCGCGCCATCGGCCAGCTGGCCACTCTGCCCACGCGCTCCTGCGAGCCAAGATCGCGCTCCTGCCTCACAACCACCGCACCCGAGCTGGGCCCCTAGGGAGAGCTGCGGGCCAGAGCTCAGACACCTTGCTTTGGTCTCCCGGCCTGAGCGGTACTCAGAGGCGCCGGCCGCGCTACCGGGCCTCCGACTTCTCCACACGGCACGCGCGCGCACGCGCGGGGGACACACACACACACACACACACACACACCACCCCACGGCACCCCACGTGCGCACACAACCGCAGCTCCGTTCCCCAGACCCTCCGCTCCCCCCCTGGCCCTTGCACACACTGAGTGGACGAGAAAGCCATCAGCCAAAGGGACTTTGGGTCGGTGCTGACACGAGCTGCTGAAGGGAACGTCAGTGCTCAGCTGCGCCCGCCACATATCCCCCGTGCTGTGTGCGATTCGGGCGCAGGCCGGGCTTGGTCCACCTCCTGGCTTCCCTGGCAACCGACCCCCAGCGGGGCAGTGTCTGGCGCCCCCCCTCCCACCAGGGAGAAAGCACAGGATGAGCCTAGTCAGCCTGCACGCGCCGGTGCCTCGCTCTGCCCGTCTGCGCCGCTCCCTAGGGCTCTGGACGTGCCTGGAGCCTCTTTTTCAGGCCGCCCGTCCGCCTCCTGCTCCCACGAAGCAGATGCTCGCGACTGGCCCCGACCCGCGTCTGGCCGCCGCTGGGGAGCGCCGCTGGGGAAGCCGTCTGTTGAGCACTGCCATCGGTGCATGGGTGGTTCAGTGGTAGAATTCTCGCCTGCCACGCGGGAGGCCCGGGTTCGATTCCCGGCCCATGCAGTGCTCTGTCCCCTTTTGGCCCTGCAGCCCCAACGCTGGCACGGCCCGGCTTCCTCTCTCCAAAGCTCCAGGCACCTGGCCTACACCAACCCTGCTCCCACCGGGGGGGACCGCCCCTGCCCTGCCCCACTCTGACGCCCATTCCCTTCTTCTTGGGCTCTCTTGTCCAGGCGACCAAACTCCACCCTGCATTGGGCCAAGGCCCCTGGCCCGCCCACACGCTCTCTTTGCCCCTTTTCTCTTCAGGACCCCGACCACCCGGCTTGACTCGCCCACTTCGCTTCCAGAAATACTTCCGCGCACCACCACACACCTGTACCCCGATCGCGCCTCGGGGTGTGGGCACGCCCCACCTCGCCCCACCTCCACTCCTTTCGCCACCGCTCCTCCCTCCCTGCCTCACTCTCCCCACACTCCCAAAATCCTCCTGTCTCTGACAACCAGGAACAACCAAGTTGCCACCCCTACCACTGATACATCCCATTCTCCGGCAGGGGCCCTCACAAACTCACTAGGGTGCACCAGGAAGACCACATTCATGGCACAACACCATCGTCCCGACACACGCTCTCTGTTCTCTCTATGCCCTGCTTGGCCACAGTATCCTTCAAATCCCGCCGCTCCTCCATCGCTAAGACCACCGCCAGCACCAGCACTAGCAGCAGCACCACCAGCACCAAGCTCCCCCTCCACCAGCAGCAGCAGCAGCAGCGACAGCACCACCACCACCACCACGAGCCCCCCCGCCCAACAGCAGCACCAGTAGCAGCAGCAGCGGCACCAAGTCCACCAGCAAAGCAGCACCCGGACCATCACCAACATCAGCTCGGCAGCCTCCTTCGACACCACCCCCGCCGCCGCGGCCACCAGCCACCAGCAGGACCAAGTCCACCACCGCACACCACCACGGGCACCATTGCCAACAGCACTAAAGTCCTTCGGCATCACCGCCACCAGCACCAACAGAACCAAGGCCACCACCAGCGCACCGGCATAGGCATCATCGCCAACAGCACTAAGGTCCTCCACCATCACTATCACCCCCCCACACCACCACCACTAGGACCAAGTCCACCACCACACCACCACGGGCACCACTGCCAACAGCACTAAAGTCCTCAACACCACCACCACCACCACCAAGTCCACCATCACCACACCGGCACGGGCACCAAAACCAACAGGACTGAAGTCCTTCACCATCATCACCGCCCCCACCACCATCACCAGAAGGACCAGGTCCACCACCAGCTCACGCGCATGGACATCATCGCCGACGGCACCCAAGTCCTCCACCATCAGTACCACCCCCACACCACGTAGTCTACCCCCAACCCCTCGTACCATAGCAGCAGCAGCAGCAGCAGCAGCAGCAGCAGCAGCAGCAGCAGCAGCAGCAGCAGCAAGACCAAGTCTACCATCACCACACTGGCACAGGCACCATGGCCCACAGCACTGACGTCCTTCACCACCACCACCACCATGACCAAGTCCAGCAGCAGCACCAAGTCCACCACCAGCGCACCAGCATGGACATCATCACCAACAGCACCCAAGTCCTCTACGATCACCACCACCGCCATCGCCACCGCCACCTCCACGAGCTCCACTATCACCACACCGGCACGGGCACCATCGCCAACAGGACTGAAGTCCTTCGTCACCACCACCACCGCCACCACCAAGACCGTGTCCACCATCACCCCGGCAGCCCTGGCACCGTCACCAACGGCACCAAAGGCCACCACCACCATCGCCAGCAGCGGCGGCACCAAGTCATCCACCAGCAACAACACAAGTACCAGCTCAGCCAGTACCTCCCCCCCGCCCCGGCCGCCCCTCTGGCCCAACATCCCCACACCTGTCGCCTGCCTCCTCGCCCCCTCCTTTCCAGGTCCTCACTGGTCAATGATCCTGGGTGGCATTTGTCCTGTTGGCCTCTCTGAATCTCAACCCCAGGACGACCCCTGAGACCTGACTGACTGTCCCAATGATAGGTGACTGAAGTCTCCGGGGCTGTGGAATTCCTCACCCCGCTGGGACGGCTCCTAGACCCGGTCCCCCATCTCTCTGTGTTTCCCGTGCTTGCCTGCCTACCGGCTTCCCACCCACGTCCCCCTGCACCCCACCCGTTGGCCCGAGCGCCCTGCAGTACAACACAGCATAGCACAGCACAGCAGTCTCCCCCCGCACCACCGCCATGGTCCTCTCCCACCACGGGGGACTCCAGCTTTTTTACGCCGGGACCCACTCCCCACCACTTGCCGCGTGCTGCTCCTGCCAGCCTCCAGGCTAGACCCCTGCCACCCGCCACCCACCCCGTGTACCCCACACCCATCTCTCACACTCAAGGCCAGCAGTCGGACCTCCCACAGGCTCCTCAGGCACACTCCTACTCCGTCTCCTCCCCTACCTCAGATCTGAGCTCACCCTCCCGCACACGTGCACGCGTGCCGGGTAAGACGCCCCAAGCCTCCGCAGAGACCCTGCCTGAGTGGCCAGCCACGCTCTCGGCCGGGTCCGCAAGCCCCACACTTCCCCGCCCGGCACTCCACCCACACATCCGGGCTGCTCCCGGCCCTCCCGTCCTTCTGGGATCCTTGTCGCCCTCTGCCCTAACCCCCGTGGGAGGCCACCCACGGGAGCAAACACCTTCATCCTGCGCTTCCCCCACCGCGGCTGCCTCCCCCCCCCCCACGCACACACACTCACTCACGTACGCATGCACACAGAGGCAAGGGTGCTGAAGGAACTCCCTGTGGTGATGGTAAACACCCGGACGCCCACAGGGGTTCCTTTCCTGGCTGGTACGACCTTGTCCCAATCCAGCGAGTGGGCTGCGGCGGCAGGTTTGGGCGGGGCACGGGCTGTCCGCTTGGGCTCTGAAGGAGACAATCTCTGAACAGAGAGCAAACGCTTGGCGGACAGGGGCGTGAACGTGTTGGCGGGAAGGAGACCCTGGTCTGCGATTTCCCTAGAGGAGCACCCGTAGGAGACGACGCGCACAGGGGTGCAGAGAGGGATGGAGTAGACCCTGGCTGGGTGTACGCTAAGGCTGAATGGGCAATGAGAACATCTTTAAGGTGCCGTCCAGGTCGTGGGTCTGCGGGATGAGGGTAGGGCTGGAGGGGGAGGAGGGTGCTCCAGGGAGCACGCTTGCCACTTTGCCATAGGATTCAGGGGAGTGGTGGTGAGGCGATGTGAGGGACGTGTTGGCTAGAAGTCCACCCTGTGTGTCTCCCGTGCGCCTCCAGCCCCTCCCACCCGCTCGGCCGTTGGGTTTTCCCCACCGGCCTCCCGAATCTCCCCGCTGTCTCACCTGCTCTGCCTGGTGGTCCGGCGACCTGGACGTGCCCAGATTCGCTTTCCCAACCCCACCTCCGGGGCGCCACGGGCCGGCTCTCTGCTCCCATCTCCGCCCAAGGCCAGCACCCACGTGGACCGCAATCGCCGGGCACGGGAGACGCGGCCAGCCCAGAGGTTCGTGGTGTCGGTGCTGGGAAGCTGGGCCGGGCCGTGGCTGGCCGGGGGGAGAGGCAAGGGACCAGGGGCTCCAGCAGGGTACCCGGCTCGAAGAGGTAGATTGCTCACGCTCCCCAGACCTCCTCCCCCACTCCCCCTGCCCCTCTTCCCAGCACCGACACCACGAACTAGCACCTCAGGAAGGAGCAAGGGGTGTCCTGTCAGGGGTGGCGAGGTTTCTCCTGAAGACAGCACTGCAGCCACAGAGGCCAAGCCCCTGGGCTGGCTGGACGTGCGGGCGTCTGCTGGTGGCCATGAGTGGGGATAGAGGGTATCGCGGCCTCTCGGGTTTGGGGCGGAGGAAGAGGGGGAGCCCGGCCAGCGTCCAGGGGAGGCGCCCAAGCCCTGCAGTTGGGCGGCCGGCTGGCGAGGCCAAAAGGCTTGGGCTGGCCGAGGCGACAGGGCAAGGCTTGGGCTAGACGGGGCGGCTGGCCTTGCGTGGGCGCCGAGGCGGCGTGGCAAGGGAGAAGCTGGCTAAAAGGGGCGCGGATGCGCTGGGCAGGTTGGTAGGTAGGCCGAGAGGAAGAAGAAAGGCTTCCCTGACCGGGAATCGAACCCGGGCCGCGGCGGTGAGAGCGCCGAATCCTAACCACTAGACCACCAGGGAGCGGCGGGCTCCACGCCTGGCCCGCACCCCCTGGACCCAGCGCCTCCATACCACCCACGCGCTTCTGCTTTGCCTCCAAGGCCCCCGCCTTGCCACGGCCAGCCGCCCGCCGGCCCTGCCAATCCACCTACCCTGCTGGCAGCACCCTCAAAACGCTGCACGCCTCCTTCCCTCACACACGCGCTCAGCTTCGGCCACGCTCCATGCTCCGGGCTCCGGGCTCCGGGCTCCCGGCTCCCATCGGGCCCGGGCACGAGGGCCCTGGAGCCACGCAAAAGGTTGGCCAGCTGCGTTGGCCGGGAATCGAACCCGGGTCAACTGCTTGGAAGGCAGCTATGCTCACCACTATACCACCAACGCTGCACAGCCCGGGCCGCCCCCAGACGCCGGCCCAGGGTTCGCAGCAGCGCCTTCACGCCTTCTCTCCACCGCCTCGGCCGCCTGGCGCAGCCCTGCCCCGACGTCCTGCCCGACCGCAGCTCGGCGCCGCCACACGCGCCAGCAGCGGCCGCCCGGCGCCCCACCCGCGCCGGCCCGGCGCAGCTGTGCGGCTCCGCAGGCCCCACCGCCCGCCGCCCGCCGCCCGCCTCTGGGGGGCGCTCTGGCCGCCCTGCGGCTCCCGGGCCCTCGCCCCCCGACACACGCTGCCCCTCCCAGACCCGCTGGGCTGGGCCCTTCTCCACCCGCTGGTCCGCGAGCCCACATCCCGCACCGACGGAGGACCCCACACGGCCGCCACCCACCCGTCCCCCGTGCGGCACCCCCTTCCCCCGCTTCCCCGCCACGGGGCAGCGTCGCGTCCCCAAGGAGCGCCTTGAGCACAGCCACTCGTCAGGCGCCGTGGCCACGACAGGAGGCCCTGGCTGGGCTGTGGCGATCCCGCACGCGCGCGCGCCGGAGGGGGGGGGGTGGCGAGGAAGGGAAAGGGGTGGCGGTGGTCGACGGCGGGCAGGCGGGACACCCGTCGTCGCCCTGCGCCTCTTGTCGGACGCTGGAGGGAGGAGAAGAAGGGCCCTGGGGGCAAACGTTTGGAGAGAGCGGCGACGCCGGCGACCAAAAAGGGCGTCTTGCCTCCCCGTCGGGGAATCGAACCCCGGTCTCCCGCGTGACAGGCGGGGATACTCACCACTATACTAACGAGGACGGCGGCGGCCACCCGGGCGCCCGACCCCTCTCCGCCTGCCTGCCCACGCCTACCCCTGCCCTCGACGCCCTGCCTTACACAGGCGTCCGCCACACGCCACACCCGACGCGACCCCAAACCAACCGCGTCAGCCCCCACAGCAGTCCCCCTGCCCCCCACTCGGAGTGGACCAGGGACCCGGGCCGGGCGGGCGGCGCTGAATACCCCGAGTGCGCCGCTGCCTACCGCCTGCCAAGCGGAGATCCCGCCGGCAGGAGAGACCCGAGAGGGCAAGCACGGCTGCGAGCAGGAGGACGGGGGCTCAGGATGGCCAGAGGCGGACGACGGAGGGGAGGGGAGGGCAGGGGAGAGCAGGGGAGGGCAGGGGAGGGGGCGGTGGCGGCGCAAGAGGCTGGCCCGACGGCGCCCTCTGGGTGCAGAGCCGGGGATGTGCGAGCGGGGCGGGCGGGCGGCGGCTGCGGCGGGGCGGCCAGTCGGCTGGCCGAGCTCCCGGTCGGCCGGTCCCCGCGCGCGCCCCGTCCCTTGCGCACCCACACAGCCGCCAGCCAGCACCAGCGTTCGCGCCGGGTCCCAGCCAGGCGAGCGGCGACGCGCCCAGGCCCGCCGTCAGGATGGCCGAGCGGTCTAAGGCGCTGCGTTCAGGTCGCAGTCTCCCCTGGAGGCGTGGGTTCGAATCCCACTCCTGACACGCCCCCCTTTTGGCGCGCCCAACGAGGGCACGGGACACCGGCGGGCCTGGACGACGCCCTATAGCAAGCCCCGGCCTGCCTGACGGGCCGCTCCTGCCTGGCACCGGAGCAGAAGGGGCCCAGTATGGAGCCCCGACGCCTCCACCCTCCTGGCCACGGGCTTTGCGCACACACGCCCTCCCCCACCAATTCACGCGCCTTTCCCACCTGATCCCACACCCGCAGGCTTCGGGAACCTCGCGGCACGTCTCTGCTCACCTGCTTTCGGGGGGCTGTCTTTTCCTTCCTCCCTCCCGCTCCCGCTCTCGCTCCCGCTCTCGCTCAGGCTCCCGCTCCGGCTCCGCTGCCGGCGCATGCTCCCGCGCCCGCTCTGGCCCCGGCTCTGGCGTCCGCTCCACTCCCACCGCCCCCTGCGGGCCAGGCGCGTGCGCAAAGGCCAAAAGCCCTCCGCATTCGGTTCTCCACCAGACTCGTGCCTGGTGAACAGCGCCTCGCTCTCCGAGCCGTGCTCTTCAGCCACCAGGAGCACACCGTCCCGCACCCTGTCCTTTCCGCCGGCCCCCATTCCATTCCCTCCACATCCTACGCAGGTGGCCCGTGGTGCCCACGAGGATTTTCCACCTTGACGCCTTGCCCTGGCCACGCCTGCCTGCCTGCCTGCCTGCCTCCCGGGACACAGGCAGCCCAGCCACCTGCTCGCCGGCTAACGCCAGGGCCCTCCCTTCACTGGGCCTGGCCCTGGAGTCCAGCCCGCAAAGGTGGTTCCCATGAGCGCTGGGCGGAGGGAAGCCCTGGATACCCAAGCCACCCACCTGGGCGCCACAGCACATCTCCGCGCCGGAAGCCGCGGCCCGGCCGGGACCCCAGGAGCCCAGAGCGCTCCCTCGCCGCGCCATCGGCCAGCTGGCCACTCTGCCCACGCGCTCCTGCGAGCCAAGATCGCGCTCCTGCCTCACAACCACCGCACCCGAGCTGGGCCCCTAGGGAGAGCTGCGGGCCAGAGCTCAGACACCTTGCTTTGGTCTCCCGGCCTGAGCGGTACTCAGAGGCGCCGGCCGCGCTACCGGGCCTCCGACTTCTCCACACGGCACGCGCGCGCACGCGCGGGGGACACACACACACACACACACACACACACCACCCCACGGCACCCCACGTGCGCACACAACCGCAGCTCCGTTCCCCAGACCCTCCGCTCCCCCCCTGGCCCTTGCACACACTGAGTGGACGAGAAAGCCATCAGCCAAAGGGACTTTGGGTCGGTGCTGACACGAGCTGCTGAAGGGAACGTCAGTGCTCAGCTGCGCCCGCCACATATCCCCCGTGCTGTGTGCGATTCGGGCGCAGGCCGGGCTTGGTCCACCTCCTGGCTTCCCTGGCAACCGACCCCCAGCGGGGCAGTGTCTGGCGCCCCCCCTCCCACCAGGGAGAAAGCACAGGATGAGCCTAGTCAGCCTGCACGCGCCGGTGCCTCGCTCTGCCCGTCTGCGCCGCTCCCTAGGGCTCTGGACGTGCCTGGAGCCTCTTTTTCAGGCCGCCCGTCCGCCTCCTGCTCCCACGAAGCAGATGCTCGCGACTGGCCCCGACCCGCGTCTGGCCGCCGCTGGGGAGCGCCGCTGGGGAAGCCGTCTGTTGAGCACTGCCATCGGTGCATGGGTGGTTCAGTGGTAGAATTCTCGCCTGCCACGCGGGAGGCCCGGGTTCGATTCCCGGCCCATGCAGTGCTCTGTCCCCTTTTGGCCCTGCAGCCCCAACGCTGGCACGGCCCGGCTTCCTCTCTCCAAAGCTCCAGGCACCTGGCCTACACCAACCCTGCTCCCACCGGGGGGGACCGCCCCTGCCCTGCCCCACTCTGACGCCCATTCCCTTCTTCTTGGGCTCTCTTGTCCAGGCGACCAAACTCCACCCTGCATTGGGCCAAGGCCCCTGGCCCGCCCACACGCTCTCTTTGCCCCTTTTCTCTTCGGGACCCCCGACCACCCGGCTTGACTCGCCCACTTCGCTTCCAGAAATACTTCCGCGCACCACCACACACCTGTACCCCGATCGCGCCTCGGGGTGTGGGCACGCCCCACCTCGCCCCACCTCCACTCCTTTCGCCACCGCTCCTCCCTCCCTGCCTCACTCTCCCCACACTCCCAAAATCCTCCTGTCTCTGACAACCAGGAACAACCAAGTTGCCACCCCTACCACTGATACATCCCATTCTCCGGCAGGGGCCCTCACAAACTCACTAGGGTGCACCAGGAAGACCACATTCATGGCACAACACCATCGTCCCGACACACGCTCTCTGTTCTCTCTATGCCCTGCTTGGCCACAGTATCCTTCAAATCCCGCCGCTCCTCCATCGCTAAGACCACCGCCAGCACCAGCACTAGCAGCAGCACCACCAGCACCAAGCTCCCCCTCCACCAGCAGCAGCAGCGACAGCACCACCACCACCACCACGAGCCCCCCCGCCCAACAGCAGCACCAGTAGCAGCAGCAGCGGCACCAAGTCCACCAGCAAAGCAGCACCCGGACCATCACCAACATCAGCTCGGCAGCCTCCTTCGACACCACCCCCGCCGCCGCGGCCACCAGCCACCAGCAGGACCAAGTCCACCACCGCACACCACCACGGGCACCATTGCCAACAGCACTAAAGTCCTTCGGCATCACCGCCACCAGCACCAACAGAACCAAGGCCACCACCAGCGCACCGGCATAGGCATCATCGCCAACAGCACTAAGGTCCTCCACCATCACTATCACCCCCCCACACCACCACCACTAGGACCAAGTCCACCACCACACCACCACGGGCACCACTGCCAACAGCACTAAAGTCCTCAACACCACCACCACCACCACCAAGTCCACCATCACCACACCGGCACGGGCACCAAAACCAACAGGACTGAAGTCCTTCACCATCATCACCGCCCCCACCACCATCACCAGAAGGACCAGGTCCACCACCAGCTCACGCGCATGGACATCATCGCCGACGGCACCCAAGTCCTCCACCATCAGTACCACCCCCACACCACGTAGTCTACCCCCAACCCCTCGTACCATAGCAGCAGCAGCAGCAGCAGCAGCAGCAGCAGCAGCAGCAGCAGCAGCAGCAGCAGCAGACCAAGTCTACCATCACCACACTGGCACAGGCACCATGGCCCACAGCACTGACGTCCTTCACCACCACCACCACCATGACCAAGTCCAGCAGCAGCACCAAGTCCACCACCAGCGCACCAGCATGGACATCATCACCAACAGCACCCAAGTCCTCTACGATCACCACCACCGCCATCGCCACCGCCACCTCCACGAGCTCCACTATCACCACACCGGCACGGGCACCATCGCCAACAGGACTGAAGTCCTTCGTCACCACCACCACCGCCACCACCAAGACCGTGTCCACCATCACCCCGGCAGCCCTGGCACCGTCACCAACGGCACCAAAGGCCACCACCACCATCGCCAGCAGCGGCGGCACCAAGTCATCCACCAGCAACAACACAAGTACCAGCTCAGCCAGTACCTCCCCCCCGCCCCGGCCGCCCCTCTGGCCCAACATCCCCACACCTGTCGCCTGCCTCCTCGCCCCCTCCTTTCCAGGTCCTCACTGGTCAATGATCCTGGGTGGCATTTGTCCTGTTGGCCTCTCTGAATCTCAACCCCAGGACGACCCCTGAGACCTGACTGACTGTCCCAATGATAGGTGACTGAAGTCTCCGGGGCTGTGGAATTCCTCACCCCGCTGGGACGGCTCCTAGACCCGGTCCCCCATCTCTCTGTGTTTCCCGTGCTTGCCTGCCTACCGGCTTCCCACCCACGTCCCCCTGCACCCCACCCGTTGGCCCGAGCGCCCTGCAGTACAACACAGCATAGCACAGCACAGCAGTCTCCCCCCGCACCACCGCCATGGTCCTCTCCCACCACGGGGGACTCCAGCTTTTTTACGCCGGGACCCACTCCCCACCACTTGCCGCGTGCTGCTCCTGCCAGCCTCCAGGCTAGACCCCTGCCACCCGCCACCCACCCCGTGTACCCCACACCCATCTCTCACACTCAAGGCCAGCAGTCGGACCTCCCACAGGCTCCTCAGGCACACTCCTACTCCGTCTCCTCCCCTACCTCAGATCTGAGCTCACCCTCCCGCACACGTGCACGCGTGCCGGGTAAGACGCCCCAAGCCTCCGCAGAGACCCTGCCTGAGTGGCCAGCCACGCTCTCGGCCGGGTCCGCAAGCCCCACACTTCCCCGCCCGGCACTCCACCCACACATCCGGGCTGCTCCCGGCCCTCCCGTCCTTCTGGGATCCTTGTCGCCCTCTGCCCTAACCCCCGTGGGAGGCCACCCACGGGAGCAAACACCTTCATCCTGCGCTTCCCCCACCGCGGCTGCCTCCCCCCCCCCCCACGCACACACACTCACTCACGTACGCATGCACACAGAGGCAAGGGTGCTGAAGGAACTCCCTGTGGTGATGGTAAACACCCGGACGCCCACAGGGGTTCCTTTCCTGGCTGGTACGACCTTGTCCCAATCCAGCGAGTGGGCTGCGGCGGCAGGTTTGGGCGGGGCACGGGCTGTCCGCTTGGGCTCTGAAGGAGACAATCTCTGAACAGAGAGCAAACGCTTGGCGGACAGGGGCGTGAACGTGTTGGCGGGAAGGAGACCCTGGTCTGCGATTTCCCTAGAGGAGCACCCGTAGGAGACGACGCGCACAGGGGTGCAGAGAGGGATGGAGTAGACCCTGGCTGGGTGTACGCTAAGGCTGAATGGGCAATGAGAACATCTTTAAGGTGCCGTCCAGGTCGTGGGTCTGCGGGATGAGGGTAGGGCTGGAGGGGGAGGAGGGTGCTCCAGGGAGCACGCTTGCCACTTTGCCATAGGATTCAGGGGAGTGGTGGTGAGGCGATGTGAGGGACGTGTTGGCTAGAAGTCCACCCTGTGTGTCTCCCGTGCGCCTCCAGCCCCTCCCACCCGCTCGGCCGTTGGGTTTTCCCCACCGGCCTCCCGAATCTCCCCGCTGTCTCACCTGCTCTGCCTGGTGGTCCGGCGACCTGGACGTGCCCAGATTCGCTTTCCCAACCCCACCTCCGGGGCGCCACGGGCCGGCTCTCTGCTCCCATCTCCGCCCAAGGCCAGCACCCACGTGGACCGCAATCGCCGGGCACGGGAGACGCGGCCAGCCCAGAGGTTCGTGGTGTCGGTGCTGGGAAGCTGGGCCGGGCCGTGGCTGGCCGGGGGGAGAGGCAAGGGACCAGGGGCTCCAGCAGGGTACCCGGCTCGAAGAGGTAGATTGCTCACGCTCCCCAGACCTCCTCCCCCACTCCCCCTGCCCCTCTTCCCAGCACCGACACCACGAACTAGCACCTCAGGAAGGAGCAAGGGGTGTCCTGTCAGGGGTGGCGAGGTTTCTCCTGAAGACAGCACTGCAGCCACAGAGGCCAAGCCCCTGGGCTGGCTGGACGTGCGGGCGTCTGCTGGTGGCCATGAGTGGGGATAGAGGGTATCGCGGCCTCTCGGGTTTGGGGCGGAGGAAGAGGGGGAGCCCGGCCAGCGTCCAGGGGAGGCGCCCAAGCCCTGCAGTTGGGCGGCCGGCTGGCGAGGCCAAAAGGCTTGGGCTGGCCGAGGCGACAGGGCAAGGCTTGGGCTAGACGGGGCGGCTGGCCTTGCGTGGGCGCCGAGGCGGCGTGGCAAGGGAGAAGCTGGCTAAAAGGGGCGCGGATGCGCTGGGCAGGTTGGTAGGTAGGCCGAGAGGAAGAAGAAAGGCTTCCCTGACCGGGAATCGAACCCGGGCCGCGGCGGTGAGAGCGCCGAATCCTAACCACTAGACCACCAGGGAGCGGCGGGCTCCACGCCTGGCCCGCACCCCCTGGACCCAGCGCCTCCATACCACCCACGCGCTTCTGCTTTGCCTCCAAGGCCCCCGCCTTGCCACGGCCAGCCGCCCGCCGGCCCTGCCAATCCACCTACCCTGCTGGCAGCACCCTCAAAACGCTGCACGCCTCCTTCCCTCACACACGCGCTCAGCTTCGGCCACGCTCCATGCTCCGGGCTCCGGGCTCCGGGCTCCCGGCTCCCATCGGGCCCGGGCACGAGGGCCCTGGAGCCACGCAAAAGGTTGGCCAGCTGCGTTGGCCGGGAATCGAACCCGGGTCAACTGCTTGGAAGGCAGCTATGCTCACCACTATACCACCAACGCTGCACAGCCCGGGCCGCCCCCAGACGCCGGCCCAGGGTTCGCAGCAGCGCCTTCACGCCTTCTCTCCACCGCCTCGGCCGCCTGGCGCAGCCCTGCCCCGACGTCCTGCCCGACCGCAGCTCGGCGCCGCCACACGCGCCAGCAGCGGCCGCCCGGCGCCCCACCCGCGCCGGCCCGGCGCAGCTGTGCGGCTCCGCAGGCCCCACCGCCCGCCGCCCGCCGCCCGCCTCTGGGGGGCGCTCTGGCCGCCCTGCGGCTCCCGGGCCCTCGCCCCCCGACACACGCTGCCCCTCCCAGACCCGCTGGGCTGGGCCCTTCTCCACCCGCTGGTCCGCGAGCCCACATCCCGCACCGACGGAGGACCCCACACGGCCGCCACCCACCCGTCCCCCGTGCGGCACCCCCTTCCCCCGCTTCCCCGCCACGGGGCAGCGTCGCGTCCCCAAGGAGCGCCTTGAGCACAGCCACTCGTCAGGCGCCGTGGCCACGACAGGAGGCCCTGGCTGGGCTGTGGCGATCCCGCACGCGCGCGCGCCGGAGGGGGGGGGGTGGCGAGGAAGGGAAAGGGGTGGCGGTGGTCGACGGCGGGCAGGCGGGACACCCGTCGTCGCCCTGCGCCTCTTGTCGGACGCTGGAGGGAGGAGAAGAAGGGCCCTGGGGGCAAACGTTTGGAGAGAGCGGCGACGCCGGCGACCAAAAAGGGCGTCTTGCCTCCCCGTCGGGGAATCGAACCCCGGTCTCCCGCGTGACAGGCGGGGATACTCACCACTATACTAACGAGGACGGCGGCGGCCACCCGGGCGCCCGACCCCTCTCCGCCTGCCTGCCCACGCCTACCCCTGCCCTCGACGCCCTGCCTTACACAGGCGTCCGCCACACGCCACACCCGACGCGACCCCAAACCAACCGCGTCAGCCCCCACAGCAGTCCCCCTGCCCCCCACTCGGAGTGGACCAGGGACCCGGGCCGGGCGGGCGGCGCTGAATACCCCGAGTGCGCCGCTGCCTACCGCCTGCCAAGCGGAGATCCCGCCGGCAGGAGAGACCCGAGAGGGCAAGCACGGCTGCGAGCAGGAGGACGGGGGCTCAGGATGGCCAGAGGCGGACGACGGAGGGGAGGGGAGGGCAGGGGAGAGCAGGGGAGGGCAGGGGAGGGGGCGGTGGCGGCGCAAGAGGCTGGCCCGACGGCGCCCTCTGGGTGCAGAGCCGGGGATGTGCGAGCGGGGCGGGCGGGCGGCGGCTGCGGCGGGGCGGCCAGTCGGCTGGCCGAGCTCCCGGTCGGCCGGTCCCCGCGCGCGCCCCGTCCCTTGCGCACCCACACAGCCGCCAGCCAGCACCAGCGTTCGCGCCGGGTCCCAGCCAGGCGAGCGGCGACGCGCCCAGGCCCGCCGTCAGGATGGCCGAGCGGTCTAAGGCGCTGCGTTCAGGTCGCAGTCTCCCCTGGAGGCGTGGGTTCGAATCCCACTCCTGACACGCCCCCCTTTTGGCGCGCCCAACGAGGGCACGGGACACCGGCGGGCCTGGACGACGCCCTATAGCAAGCCCCGGCCTGCCTGACGGGCCGCTCCTGCCTGGCACCGGAGCAGAAGGGGCCCAGTATGGAGCCCCGACGCCTCCACCCTCCTGGCCACGGGCTTTGCGCACACACGCCCTCCCCCACCAATTCACGCGCCTTTCCCACCTGATCCCACACCCGCAGGCTTCGGGAACCTCGCGGCACGTCTCTGCTCACCTGCTTTCGGGGGGCTGTCTTTTCCTTCCTCCCTCCCGCTCCCGCTCTCGCTCCCGCTCTCGCTCCCGCTCTCGCTCAGGCTCCCGCTCCGGCTCCGCTGCCGGCGCATGCTCCCGCGCCCGCTCTGGCCCCGGCTCTGGCGTCCGCTCCACTCCCACCGCCCCCTGCGGGCCAGGCGCGTGCGCAAAGGCCAAAAGCCCTCCGCATTCGGTTCTCCACCAGACTCGTGCCTGGTGAACAGCGCCTCGCTCTCCGAGCCGTGCTCTTCAGCCACCAGGAGCACACCGTCCCGCACCCTGTCCTTTCCGCCGGCCCCCATTCCATTCCCTCCACATCCTACGCAGGTGGCCCGTGGTGCCCACGAGGATTTTCCACCTTGACGCCTTGCCCTGGCCACGCCTGCCTGCCTGCCTGCCTGCCTCCCGGGACACAGGCAGCCCAGCCACCTGCTCGCCGGCTAACGCCAGGGCCCTCCCTTCACTGGGCCTGGCCCTGGAGTCCAGCCCGCAAAGGTGGTTCCCATGAGCGCTGGGCGGAGGGAAGCCCTGGATACCCAAGCCACCCACCTGGGCGCCACAGCACATCTCCGCGCCGGAAGCCGCGGCCCGGCCGGGACCCCAGGAGCCCAGAGCGCTCCCTCGCCGCGCCATCGGCCAGCTGGCCACTCTGCCCACGCGCTCCTGCGAGCCAAGATCGCGCTCCTGCCTCACAACCACCGCACCCGAGCTGGGCCCCTAGGGAGAGCTGCGGGCCAGAGCTCAGACACCTTGCTTTGGTCTCCCGGCCTGAGCGGTACTCAGAGGCGCCGGCCGCGCTACCGGGCCTCCGACTTCTCCACACGGCACGCGCGCGCACGCGCGGGGGACACACACACACACACACACACACACACCACCCCACGGCACCCCACGTGCGCACACAACCGCAGCTCCGTTCCCCAGACCCTCCGCTCCCCCCCTGGCCCTTGCACACACTGAGTGGACGAGAAAGCCATCAGCCAAAGGGACTTTGGGTCGGTGCTGACACGAGCTGCTGAAGGGAACGTCAGTGCTCAGCTGCGCCCGCCACATATCCCCCGTGCTGTGTGCGATTCGGGCGCAGGCCGGGCTTGGTCCACCTCCTGGCTTCCCTGGCAACCGACCCCCAGCGGGGCAGTGTCTGGCGCCCCCCCTCCCACCAGGGAGAAAGCACAGGATGAGCCTAGTCAGCCTGCACGCGCCGGTGCCTCGCTCTGCCCGTCTGCGCCGCTCCCTAGGGCTCTGGACGTGCCTGGAGCCTCTTTTTCAGGCCGCCCGTCCGCCTCCTGCTCCCACGAAGCAGATGCTCGCGACTGGCCCCGACCCGCGTCTGGCCGCCGCTGGGGAGCGCCGCTGGGGAAGCCGTCTGTTGAGCACTGCCATCGGTGCATGGGTGGTTCAGTGGTAGAATTCTCGCCTGCCACGCGGGAGGCCCGGGTTCGATTCCCGGCCCATGCAGTGCTCTGTCCCCTTTTGGCCCTGCAGCCCCAACGCTGGCACGGCCCGGCTTCCTCTCTCCAAAGCTCCAGGCACCTGGCCTACACCAACCCTGCTCCCACCGGGGGGGACCGCCCCTGCCCTGCCCCACTCTGACGCCCATTCCCTTCTTCTTGGGCTCTCTTGTCCAGGCGACCAAACTCCACCCTGCATTGGGCCAAGGCCCCTGGCCCGCCCACACGCTCTCTTTGCCCCTTTTCTCTTCGGGACCCCCGACCACCCGGCTTGACTCGCCCACTTCGCTTCCAGAAATACTTCCGCGCACCACCACACACCTGTACCCCGATCGCGCCTCGGGGTGTGGGCACGCCCCACCTCGCCCCACCTCCACTCCTTTCGCCACCGCTCCTCCCTCCCTGCCTCACTCTCCCCACACTCCCAAAATCCTCCTGTCTCTGACAACCAGGAACAACCAAGTTGCCACCCCTACCACTGATACATCCCATTCTCCGGCAGGGGCCCTCACAAACTCACTAGGGTGCACCAGGAAGACCACATTCATGGCACAACACCATCGTCCCGACACACGCTCTCTGTTCTCTCTATGCCCTGCTTGGCCACAGTATCCTTCAAATCCCGCCGCTCCTCCATCGCTAAGACCACCGCCAGCACCAGCACTAGCAGCAGCACCACCAGCACCAAGCTCCCCCTCCACCAGCAGCAGCAGCGACAGCACCACCACCACCACCACGAGCCCCCCCGCCCAACAGCAGCACCAGTAGCAGCAGCAGCGGCACCAAGTCCACCAGCAAAGCAGCACCCGGACCATCACCAACATCAGCTCGGCAGCCTCCTTCGACACCACCCCCGCCGCCGCGGCCACCAGCCACCAGCAGGACCAAGTCCACCACCGCACACCACCACGGGCACCATTGCCAACAGCACTAAAGTCCTTCGGCATCACCGCCACCAGCACCAACAGAACCAAGGCCACCACCAGCGCACCGGCATAGGCATCATCGCCAACAGCACTAAGGTCCTCCACCATCACTATCACCCCCCCACACCACCACCACTAGGACCAAGTCCACCACCACACCACCACGGGCACCACTGCCAACAGCACTAAAGTCCTCAACACCACCACCACCACCACCAAGTCCACCATCACCACACCGGCACGGGCACCAAAACCAACAGGACTGAAGTCCTTCACCATCATCACCGCCCCCACCACCATCACCAGAAGGACCAGGTCCACCACCAGCTCACGCGCATGGACATCATCGCCGACGGCACCCAAGTCCTCCACCATCAGTACCACCCCCACACCACGTAGTCTACCCCCAACCCCTCGTACCATAGCAGCAGCAGCAGCAGCAGCAGCAGCAGCAGCAGCAGCAGCAGCAGCAGCAGCAGCAAGACCAAGTCTACCATCACCACACTGGCACAGGCACCATGGCCCACAGCACTGACGTCCTTCACCACCACCACCACCATGACCAAGTCCAGCAGCAGCACCAAGTCCACCACCAGCGCACCAGCATGGACATCATCACCAACAGCACCCAAGTCCTCTACGATCACCACCACCGCCATCGCCACCGCCACCTCCACGAGCTCCACTATCACCACACCGGCACGGGCACCATCGCCAACAGGACTGAAGTCCTTCGTCACCACCACCACCGCCACCACCAAGACCGTGTCCACCATCACCCCGGCAGCCCTGGCACCGTCACCAACGGCACCAAAGGCCACCACCACCATCGCCAGCAGCGGCGGCACCAAGTCATCCACCAGCAACAACACAAGTACCAGCTCAGCCAGTACCTCCCCCCCGCCCCGGCCGCCCCTCTGGCCCAACATCCCCACACCTGTCGCCTGCCTCCTCGCCCCCTCCTTTCCAGGTCCTCACTGGTCAATGATCCTGGGTGGCATTTGTCCTGTTGGCCTCTCTGAATCTCAACCCCAGGACGACCCCTGAGACCTGACTGACTGTCCCAATGATAGGTGACTGAAGTCTCCGGGGCTGTGGAATTCCTCACCCCGCTGGGACGGCTCCTAGACCCGGTCCCCCCATCTCTCTGTGTTTCCCGTGCTTGCCTGCCTACCGGCTTCCCACCCACGTCCCCCTGCACCCCACCCGTTGGCCCGAGCGCCCTGCAGTACAACACAGCATAGCACAGCACAGCAGTCTCCCCCCGCACCACCGCCATGGTCCTCTCCCACCACGGGGGACTCCAGCTTTTTTACGCCGGGACCCACTCCCCACCACTTGCCGCGTGCTGCTCCTGCCAGCCTCCAGGCTAGACCCCTGCCACCCGCCACCCACCCCGTGTACCCCACACCCATCTCTCACACTCAAGGCCAGCAGTCGGACCTCCCACAGGCTCCTCAGGCACACTCCTACTCCGTCTCCTCCCCTACCTCAGATCTGAGCTCACCCTCCCGCACACGTGCACGCGTGCCGGGTAAGACGCCCCAAGCCTCCGCAGAGACCCTGCCTGAGTGGCCAGCCACGCTCTCGGCCGGGTCCGCAAGCCCCACACTTCCCCGCCCGGCACTCCACCCACACATCCGGGCTGCTCCCGGCCCTCCCGTCCTTCTGGGATCCTTGTCGCCCTCTGCCCTAACCCCCGTGGGAGGCCACCCACGGGAGCAAACACCTTCATCCTGCGCTTCCCCCACCGCGGCTGCCTCCCCCCCCCCCCACGCACACACACTCACTCACGTACGCATGCACACAGAGGCAAGGGTGCTGAAGGAACTCCCTGTGGTGATGGTAAACACCCGGACGCCCACAGGGGTTCCTTTCCTGGCTGGTACGACCTTGTCCCAATCCAGCGAGTGGGCTGCGGCGGCAGGTTTGGGCGGGGCACGGGCTGTCCGCTTGGGCTCTGAAGGAGACAATCTCTGAACAGAGAGCAAACGCTTGGCGGACAGGGGCGTGAACGTGTTGGCGGGAAGGAGACCCTGGTCTGCGATTTCCCTAGAGGAGCACCCGTAGGAGACGACGCGCACAGGGGTGCAGAGAGGGATGGAGTAGACCCTGGCTGGGTGTACGCTAAGGCTGAATGGGCAATGAGAACATCTTTAAGGTGCCGTCCAGGTCGTGGGTCTGCGGGATGAGGGTAGGGCTGGAGGGGGAGGAGGGTGCTCCAGGGAGCACGCTTGCCACTTTGCCATAGGATTCAGGGGAGTGGTGGTGAGGCGATGTGAGGGACGTGTTGGCTAGAAGTCCACCCTGTGTGTCTCCCGTGCGCCTCCAGCCCCTCCCACCCGCTCGGCCGTTGGGTTTTCCCCACCGGCCTCCCGAATCTCCCCGCTGTCTCACCTGCTCTGCCTGGTGGTCCGGCGACCTGGACGTGCCCAGATTCGCTTTCCCAACCCCACCTCCGGGGCGCCACGGGCCGGCTCTCTGCTCCCATCTCCGCCCAAGGCCAGCACCCACGTGGACCGCAATCGCCGGGCACGGGAGACGCGGCCAGCCCAGAGGTTCGTGGTGTCGGTGCTGGGAAGCTGGGCCGGGCCGTGGCTGGCCGGGGGGAGAGGCAAGGGACCAGGGGCTCCAGCAGGGTACCCGGCTCGAAGAGGTAGATTGCTCACGCTCCCCAGACCTCCTCCCCCACTCCCCCTGCCCCTCTTCCCAGCACCGACACCACGAACTAGCACCTCAGGAAGGAGCAAGGGGTGTCCTGTCAGGGGTGGCGAGGTTTCTCCTGAAGACAGCACTGCAGCCACAGAGGCCAAGCCCCTGGGCTGGCTGGACGTGCGGGCGTCTGCTGGTGGCCATGAGTGGGGATAGAGGGTATCGCGGCCTCTCGGGTTTGGGGCGGAGGAAGAGGGGGAGCCCGGCCAGCGTCCAGGGGAGGCGCCCAAGCCCTGCAGTTGGGCGGCCGGCTGGCGAGGCCAAAAGGCTTGGGCTGGCCGAGGCGACAGGGCAAGGCTTGGGCTAGACGGGGCGGCTGGCCTTGCGTGGGCGCCGAGGCGGCGTGGCAAGGGAGAAGCTGGCTAAAAGGGGCGCGGATGCGCTGGGCAGGTTGGTAGGTAGGCCGAGAGGAAGAAGAAAGGCTTCCCTGACCGGGAATCGAACCCGGGCCGCGGCGGTGAGAGCGCCGAATCCTAACCACTAGACCACCAGGGAGCGGCGGGCTCCACGCCTGGCCCGCACCCCCTGGACCCAGCGCCTCCATACCACCCACGCGCTTCTGCTTTGCCTCCAAGGCCCCCGCCTTGCCACGGCCAGCCGCCCGCCGGCCCTGCCAATCCACCTACCCTGCTGGCAGCACCCTCAAAACGCTGCACGCCTCCTTCCCTCACACACGCGCTCAGCTTCGGCCACGCTCCATGCTCCGGGCTCCGGGCTCCGGGCTCCCGGCTCCCATCGGGCCCGGGCACGAGGGCCCTGGAGCCACGCAAAAGGTTGGCCAGCTGCGTTGGCCGGGAATCGAACCCGGGTCAACTGCTTGGAAGGCAGCTATGCTCACCACTATACCACCAACGCTGCACAGCCCGGGCCGCCCCCAGACGCCGGCCCAGGGTTCGCAGCAGCGCCTTCACGCCTTCTCTCCACCGCCTCGGCCGCCTGGCGCAGCCCTGCCCCGACGTCCTGCCCGACCGCAGCTCGGCGCCGCCCACACGCGCCAGCAGCGGCCGCCCGGCGCCCCACCCGCGCCGGCCCGGCGCAGCTGTGCGGCTCCGCAGGCCCCACCGCCCGCCGCCCGCCGCCCGCCTCTGGGGGGCGCTCTGGCCGCCCTGCGGCTCCCGGGCCCTCGCCCCCCGACACACGCTGCCCCTCCCAGACCCGCTGGGCTGGGCCCTTCTCCACCCGCTGGTCCGCGAGCCCACATCCCGCACCGACGGAGGACCCCACACGGCCGCCACCCACCCGTCCCCCGTGCGGCACCCCCTTCCCCCGCTTCCCCCGCCACGGGGCAGCGTCGCGTCCCCAAGGAGCGCCTTGAGCACAGCCACTCGTCAGGCGCCGTGGCCACGACAGGAGGCCCTGGCTGGGCTGTGGCGATCCCGCACGCGCGCGCGCCGGAGGGGGGGGGTGGCGAGGAAGGGAAAGGGGTGGCGGTGGTCGACGGCGGGCAGGCGGGACACCCGTCGTCGCCCTGCGCCTCTTGTCGGACGCTGGAGGGAGGAGAAGAAGGGCCCTGGGGGCAAACGTTTGGAGAGAGCGGCGACGCCGGCGACCAAAAAGGGCGTCTTGCCTCCCCGTCGGGGAATCGAACCCCGGTCTCCCGCGTGACAGGCGGGGATACTCACCACTATACTAACGAGGACGGCGGCGGCCACTCGGGCGCCCGACCCCTCTCCGCCTGCCTGCCCACGCCTACCCCTGCCCTCGACGCCCTGCCTTACACAGGCGTCCGCCACACGCCACACCCGACGCGACCCCAAACCAACCGCGTCAGCCCCCACAGCAGTCCCCCTGCCCCCCACTCGGAGTGGACCAGGGACCCGGGCCGGGCGGGCGGCGCTGAATACCCCGAGTGCGCCGCTGCCTACCGCCTGCCAAGCGGAGATCCCGCCGGCAGGAGAGACCCGAGAGGGCAAGCACGGCTGCGAGCAGGAGGACGGGGGCTCAGGATGGCCAGAGGCGGACGACGGAGGGGAGGGGAGGGCAGGGGAGAGCAGGGGAGGGCAGGGGAGGGGGCGGTGGGCGGCGCAAGAGGCTGGCCCGACGGCGCCCTCTGGGTGCAGAGCCGGGGATGTGCGAGCGGGGCGGGCGGGCGGCGGCTGCGGCGGGGCGGCCAGTCGGCTGGCCGAGCTCCCGGTCGGCCGGTCCCCCGCGCGCGCCCCGTCCCTTGCGCACCCACACAGCCGCCAGCCAGCACCAGCGTTCGCGCCGGGTCCCAGCCAGGCGAGCGGCGACGCGCCCAGGCCCGCCGTCAGGATGGCCGAGCGGTCTAAGGCGCTGCGTTCAGGTCGCAGTCTCCCCTGGAGGCGTGGGTTCGAATCCCACTCCTGACACGCCCCCCTTTTGGCGCGCCCAACGAGGGCACGGGACACCGGCGGGCCTGGACGACGCCCTATAGCAAGCCCCGGCCTGCCTGACGGGCCGCTCCTGCCTGGCACCGGAGCAGAAGGGGCCCAGTATGGAGCCCCGACGCCTCCACCCTCCTGGCCACGGGCTTTGCGCACACACGCCCTCCCCCACCAATTCACGCGCCTTTCCCACCTGATCCCACACCCGCAGGCTTCGGGAACCTCGCGGCACGTCTCTGCTCACCTGCTTTCGGGGGGCTGTCTTTTCCTTCCTCCCTCCCGCTCCCGCTCTCGCTCCCGCTCTCGCTCAGGCTCCCGCTCCGGCTCCGCTGCCGGCGCATGCTCCCGCGCCCGCTCTGGCCCCGGCTCTGGCGTCCGCTCCACTCCCACCGCCCCCTGCGGGCCAGGCGCGTGCGCAAAGGCCAAAAGCCCTCCGCATTCGGTTCTCCACCAGACTCGTGCCTGGTGAACAGCGCCTCGCTCTCCGAGCCGTGCTCTTCAGCCACCAGGAGCACACCGTCCCGCACCCTGTCCTTTCCGCCGGCCCCCATTCCATTCCCTCCACATCCTACGCAGGTGGCCCGTGGTGCCCACGAGGATTTTCCACCTTGACGCCTTGCCCTGGCCACGCCTGCCTGCCTGCCTGCCTGCCTCCCGGGACACAGGCAGCCCAGCCACCTGCTCGCCGGCTAACGCCAGGGCCCTCCCTTCACTGGGCCTGGCCCTGGAGTCCAGCCCGCAAAGGTGGTTCCCATGAGCGCTGGGCGGAGGGAAGCCCTGGATACCCAAGCCACCCACCTGGGGCGCCACAGCACATCTCCGCGCCGGAAGCCGCGGCCCGGCCGGGACCCCCAGGAGCCCAGAGCGCTCCCCTCGCCGCGCCATCGGCCAGCTGGCCACTCTGCCCACGCGCTCCTGCGAGCCAAGATCGCGCTCCTGCCTCACAACCACCGCACCCGAGCTGGGCCCCTAGGGAGAGCTGCGGGCCAGAGCTCAGACACTCCTCCCCCCCCCCTT